>NC_068452.1:33429316-33654316 GCF_023373465.1 Oncorhynchus keta | reverse complement strand
CTAAAAATTCATTCTCAATGGAGAATCTCCTTTGAAAGGGATTTTTAGCCCAGGACTAGTCTTAATCTGTGTCTGGGAAACCAGCCCTTAGTCATAAAGAGAGCTTAGCACAAGGTCAATGAGTTTTAGTTAGGCAAACTAATGCAAAAGCATTACTTATTGAATATTTAGTGTGTATGAAGCTGATGATTGATGAGGTGTGTATAATGTGTTGTAAAGTGTGAGTTGTTTTTTGTTGAGTTACTGAATCTGATGTGTATTAGGTAGATAGAATGAACCAGGCACCTCCCAGTGAGGATTCTGAATGTGGATACCGACGGCCGCGTCCACGACGCACGAGAAACCGGCCTGGTGAGTGTGTGTGGTTCTGCTCATTATGTCCTCATGGGTTTCTTATACATTGTTAAAAGTTAAAGTAGTGTTACTATCAATGATATGTCTAAAGCTGTGGTGATCATTGTACCTGTCCTGGTTGTGTGTAGACGGCATGGACCGTGAGGACTCATTTCCAGACCAGTCGTGTCCTTTGGGGAACCACAGCGGCCCGGACACAAGCTCCCACTGGGAGGGCATGTGTAGCAGCGCCAGTGCCTGCTCCCAGTCCAGTGACGATGAGATGAAGCCCCTGGGACATAGCAAAGCAGAGCTGTACCCCTCTGTGGCCGACACCGATGACTACCCCCCTGCTGTGGTCAGCCTGCTGCCTCCCAGTGGACCCTCAGCAGGCATGGGGCCGCCCCTGGACCGAGGAAGTCACCAATACACAGGTAAAGAGAGACTGAGATATAGATACACAGTATTACGCATGAACTAACTAAGATCAGTGGATTGTAATATGTTATAACCTGCATCAAAGCATTCCCACGGGCATCTCTGCTCTTCATCCCAGCTGCAGCCCCCATCAACATGCCAGGCCCAGGGGTATATGGGTATTGGCCTGACCGGAGGACCAGTCAGTTGTCAGATCCCCAGCGGCGCTGCTCCTCAGTCAGGGGCACCTACCACTCTCCTCCCTGTGCAGAGGACAGGCCCAGTGAACTGGAGTCCAGAGTGGAGCTGCTACAGTCCCAACTCCACAGGTATAGAGGAGATGGGAGAAGAGAGGAAAAGTGAGGAGAGGAGAGAAGAGGAGGGGAAAAGGGATAACAGGCAAGGAGAGGAGGAGAAAAGAGATAACAGGAAAGGAGAGGAGGGGAGGGGAAAAGAGATAACAGGAAAGGAGAGGAGGGGAAAAGGGATAACAGGCAAGGAGAGGAGAGGAGAGGAGAGGAGAGGAGAGGAGAGGAGAGGGAGAGGAGAGGAGAGGAGAGGAGAGGAGAGGAGAGGAGAGGAGAGGAGAGGAGAGGAGAGGAGAGGAGAGGAGAGGAGAGGAGAGGAGAGGAGAGGATTTACAGACAGGTAAAGGAAGATAATAATTGGAGAAGAAGCCAAAATAAATAATGGAGGAAGACCAAGAAATGATTGAGAGAGATCACAGAGGAAGAAATTATTGACTTTATTAATATATTCCTCTCCCACCCTGCCTCCATCCTTGACCCTGCCCAGACTGGAGACTCGGATGACTGCAGACATCCATGTGATCCTGCAGCTGCTCCAAAGGCAGTTAACCCCAGTGCCCCCGGCCTACAGCACTGTGTTGCCCAGCAGCCCTCACCCTGCTCACCCCACCACCCTGTACAGCACAGCAGCCCCCATCATCCACACTGTCCCCTCCATGCCCCCAATCAAGATTGACAGCATGCCTTCGCCGCTGCAGGTGGGTACTGGTATAGTGTACAGATAGTACAGTATATATCAGTTTTAGCTTGCTACAATGCTCTGTCCTCGAAGAGCTATATGATATTGTGAAACAGTGGGCTGATAAAATGAGTGAGAGTGAGGTATTGGTATTAGAGGTTGTACAGTATACTGAGTTACTGAATCGCTTTTGTGCTTCACCTCTCTACCCCTGTTTTTTTCTTTGCAGAGCCCGGACTCAGAGAAGCACAAGTTCAAGGACACCCTGTCCAGTGGGATCCACCTCACGGTGGCCTCTGATGACACCATGTCCATGTCCCCTGAGACAGAGCCCCTTCCAAGGTCCTCCATGGGCTTCAGCCCCCCCCATGTCTCCTGCCAAACCCTGGGGCCCTCTGGACTGCTGTGTGGCAGCCTGCGTTTCCCCTCCCTCCCTGATAACCTGGAGACCTCCACAGAGGGGCAGGAGATTCAGAGGCACGTTTCTGACCCCATCCTGCCAGGCAGCTAAAACCCTCTGACCTTTAACCTTAAACCTGATCATCCCTCACTCCTAGCACCCCCTGCACCACCACAGGAGGACAATCATACGTTGGCAGAGTCACTTCTCTAATCGTCCCCTTTCTCATTCCTCCTCTCCAATCCCCACCCAACCCCCTAACCTGTAACATGCTGCTGATCCACGTGGGTTGCCTTCCACGTAGCTAAGAGGAGGTTCTATGGAGGGCTCCCTCTCACTGACTCACAGTGCCCGGGGCTGAGGCACCTCTGGTCCTGTGTGACAAACAACCTCTCCTCTCTATCAGGGTCTAGGGCATTATTGAGAGGGGGTTTCGGATTTCTGCAACCCAGACCCCACAAAGCCTGGGGGCCTGGCACTGCCTATGGAGAACTGATATGAAACTGGGCTGACTAGAAGCACACGTACACACACGTCACATGGACACTAACAATAACCCCAAGCCCCCTTTTCCCTGGATCTCAAAGCTGTAGTATTGTCATTCTCGTTTTCCTTTTGTTAAGTGATGGTCCTTTTATGCCATGGTCCTTTTTGTTGGGAAATAAGAATTTGGCCAAAAATACATATAACTGTGTGTACTGTATGTTTACACTGTAGAGGAACTGCACATTCGGTCTCAGTGCTGTTTATAAGTTGAACTGAAACGTATTTTTATAGTATCATGAGGATCTTACCGTCAATCTGGAAATCTAATAGTTATGATGCACACGTATTCCTTTCACACTATTGCTATGTTGGTGTAACATATTATCAACAGATGATATAAAGAGATGGTATAAATGCCATCTAAATACTGTTTGTCTGTATGGTAGGAATGACTACTGTAAAAGTGGCCATTTTGAATACACTAATTCTACTCTCATGTTCTACCAATCATATGACTTAATGGAAAGCAATACAGTGCCTTGCGAAAGTATTCAGCCCCCTTGAACTTTGCGACCTTTTACCACATTTCAGGCTTCAAACATAAAGAAATAAAACTGTATATATTTGTGAAGAATCAACAACAAGTGGGACACAATCATGAAGTGGAATGACATTTATTGGATATTTAAAACTTTTTTAACAAATCAAAAACTGAAAAATTGGGCGTGCAAAATTATTCAGCCCCTTTACTTTCAGTGCAGCAAACTCTCTCCAGAAGTTCAGTGAGGATCTCTGAATGATCCAATGTTGACCGAAATGACTAATGATGATAAATACAATCCACCTGTGTGAAATCAAGTCTCCGTATAAATGCACCTGCACTGTGATAGTCTCAGAGGTCCGTTAAAAGCGCAGAGAGCATCATGAAGAACAAGGAACACACCAGGCAAGTCCGAGATACTGTTGCTCTGGAAGTCTGCTAAATGACTTAAATGTAATGTAAATGTAAGAGGTTTAAAGCCAGATTTGGATACAAAAAGATTTCCCAAGCTTTAAACATCCCAAGGAGCACTGTGCAAGCGATAATATTTAAATGGAAAGAGTATCAGACCACTGCAAATCTACCAAGACCTGGCCGTCCCTCTAAACTTTCAGCTCATACAAGGAGAAGACTGATCAGAGATGCAGCCAAGAGGCCCATGATCACTCTGGATGAACTGCAGAGATCTACAGCTGAGGTGGGAGACTCTGTCCATAGGACAACAATCAGTCGTATATTGCACAAATCTGGCCTTTATGGAAGAGTGGCAAGAAGAAAGCCATTTCTTAAAGGTATCCATAAAAAGTGTTGTTTAAAGTTTGCCACAAGCCACCTGGGAGACACACCAAACATGTGGAAGAAGGTGCTCTGGTCAGATGAAACCAAAATTGAACTTTTTGGCAACAAATGCAAAACGTTATGTTTGGCGTAAAAGCAACACCCTGAACACACCATCCCCACTGTCAAACATGGTGGTGGCAGCATCATGGTTTGGGCCTGCTTTTCTTCAGCAGGGACAGGGAAGATGGTTAAAATTGATGGGAAGATGGATGGAGCCAAATACAGGACCATTCTGGAAGAAAACCTGATGGAGTCTGCAAAAGACCTGAGACTGGGACCGAGATTTGTCTTCCAACAAGACAATGATCCAAAACATAAAGCAAAATCTACAATGGAATGGTTCAAAAATAAACATATCCAGGTGTTAGAATGGCCAAGTCAAAGTCCAGACCTGAATCCAATTGAGAATCTGTGGAAAGAACTGAAAATTGCTGTTCACAAATGCTCTCCATCCAACCTCACTGAGCTCGAGCTGTTTTGCAAGGAGGAATGGGGAAAAAATGTCAGTCTCTCGATGTGCAAAACTGATAGAGACATACCCCAAGCGACTTACAGCTGTAATCGCAGCAAAAGGTGGCGCGACAAAGTATTAACTTATGGGGGCTGAATAATTTTGCACGCCCAATTTTTCAGTTTTTGATTTGTTAAAAAAGTTTGAAATATCCCATAAATGTCGTTCCACTTCATGATTGTGTCCCACTTGTTGTTGATTCTTCACAAAAAAATACAGTTTTATATCTTTATGTTTGAAGCCTGAAATGTGGCAAAAGTTCGCAAAGTTCAAGGGGGCCGAATACTTTCGCAAGGCACTGTATTTGTTAACATGAAGTGACATGTCTCATTATTGAGTCAACATTGTCAGGTGTCATGAGAACAGATAATTGACATGGGAAAAAAAGCAGACAGTTTTCTCATCTCTTTTATGCTGTAGTTATGTAGCACTTGTGAAGCATTATAAACACCTTCCATTTATACAGCCATTACTGCTTTGCTTGGGTCATCATGTTTGTGTACGTCTATATATCTGTTCTGTTTCACAGGACTGTTGTTACACCAAGGATGCATCATCTCTTTTTCAGGTGTGTGTGTGTGTGTGTGTGTGTGTGTGTGTGTGTGTGTGTGTGTGTGTGTGTGTGTGTGTGTGTGTGTGTGTGTGTGTGTGTGTGTGTGTGTGTGTGTGTGTGTGTGTTGACTATGTTTGAGTAAGTGACATGGTCACATGTTTAACATCACCCTTTTGGAAGGCTGGGATTCAATCTGATTCTACAAGACAATGTTCCCGCTTTTGAAGAGACCACATGAAAGGTAAATGCTGTATATGTCGGCTCAATCGGAGATTACGTTCAAGTGGTGCATTGTCCAAATCTGCAATCAGATTGAATCCTGGCCCAAATGTGTGTAATGACTCAAGGTGCCAAAGTTAGTGGATGTTTGATGCCCACCTGGGAGGAAGTGATGTGGATGGAATCTGCCAATCAAGTGATGTCACTGGGATAGTGTCATTTTCCCAGAATCCCAGTTTCAAGATGTTTTTGACAGTTTCAGGAGAATGTAACTCTGTTTTTTAAGCCTTTCTTGTTCTGTAAAGGTTTCTTGAAGCACAAAATCATAATTCTTATTCATATTTTTTAGATTAAAGATTATTTATAACAAATAATACAGAAACCTCAACTACTGAAAAATTGTTTATTTTTGGTTGAGGGCTTGGACTTAAGTAGTTTGCACCATTTACTATTCTTCCGTTGGGCTTACTTTTGTGGAATTCATAGACATTAACTTATAGACCATATTTTAAAACCAGGAATTCATTCAGTTTGGCCATGTTAAAGGCCCAGTTCATCCCAAAGGTGTTTGATGGGGTTGAGGTCAGGGCTGTGTAGGCTAGTCAAATTCTTCTTCCACACGATCTCGACAAACCATTTCTGTATGGACCTCGCTGTATGCATGGGGGCCTTCCCCAAACTGTTGCCACAATGTTGGATGCACAGAATCTTCTAGAATGTCATTGTATGCTGAAGAGTTAAGATTTCCCATCACTGGAACTAAGGGGCCTAGCCCAAACCATGAAAAATAGCTCCAGACCATGATTCCTCCTCCACCAAACTTTACAGTTGGCACTATGCATTAGGGCAGGAAGCGTTCTCCTGGCATCCACCAAACCCAGATTTGTCCGTTGGACTGATGCGCTTCTACTGCTTCAGAGTCCAATGGCAGCGGGCTTTACGTCACTCTCGCCGACGCTTGGCATTGCGCATGATGATCTTAGGCTGTTGTGCGGCTGCTCGGCCACAGAAACCTATTTCATGAAGCTCCCGACGAAAAGTTATTGTGCTGACGTTGCTTCCCGAGGCAGTTTGGAACTCGGTAGTGAGTGTTGCAACCGAGGACAGATGATTTTCACCACTCGACGGTCTCTTTGAGCTTGGGGAGCCGTTGTTGCTACCTAGACGTTTCCACTTCACAATAACAGCATTACAGTTGACCGGGGTAGCTCTAGCAGGGCAGAAATCTGACGAACTGAGCTCTTCAGTAAGGCCATTTTACTGCCAATGTTTGTCTATGGTGATCGCATGGTTGTCTGCTAGATCTTATACTCCTGTCAGTAACGGGTGTAGCTGAAATAGCCGAATACACTAATACTGAAATTGTGAAAATTACGAGTGAGAAATGTTGGTGGGATGGAGTTTTGGCCTGCCTGGTGACATCACCAGGAAGTAAATTAGTTAATTGACCAATAAGAGTGTTCCCAACCTCTGCCCATAAAGGCTAGTTTTCAGCAGGTTGACATTTGTCATGAATCTTGCCCTGGAGGCAGAACTGAGCTATTTCTGGTAAGTGGGCCAGTTGCAAAGTCAAAATTGGTTATATCGTAAATAATTCATTTAAACTAAATTATCTTTTTGTTCTTAATTTAAGGTTAGGCATTAGGGTTAGCAGTGTGGTTAAGGTTAGGTTTAAAATGAGACGTTATGACTATGCGGCTGTCAGCAGCTAGTGACAACTCTGTAGAGCTGCCTCCAGTGCAACATTTATGACAATAAATACCAACCAGTTTTCCCCTAATTAACAGAAATAGCTCTTTTTTACCATTTTAATTGAAAATAATCACTAATCACTGTTACCCAGATGTTGAGATCAAAACAGCTGTATTGGACCTTTAAGAACACTGCAGAGAGAAATGTAACGTTAGGAGCTGACAGAACTATTCCTGCTCACTGCAATACATTGCCATCTGCACATTGAAGTGACGTTATGCCCACCTAATTAAACCCTGACATCCTGACCTATCAGTGTGTATTCAGTGATGCAAATAACACTGACAATTACAAAAACACATGAAGGAATATTTATTAGTTAGAGCAAATTTGGTAATACAAACTTTTATGAAAAAAGCTACTACATGTAGATTTGCCTTATCAATATCTTGGTTCATATATTTAAGAATGTACATTTCCCCTTGTACAAACATGCGAAAAGGGGGTTGACCTTCGAGTACAGAGAACAATAAAAAGATAGGGATAGTGAAACACGAGAAAAAGGTTTCACTCTCCTTCAGTACTAGGCTAAGTAAACGTATTTGTTTCACACAGTCTTGAATAGGAACTGCAGTTGTTCCAAGCAACTCTACTCAAAATGAAGAAAACATCATGAAGCTTGTTTTTTGGTAGATTCTGGTCTAGTCCAAAGGGGCTGATGACAAAGTATCCAAACTGTGAGACATGCAACTGTGTGTTGAACACAGGAGGCTTCTGAGGGGAGGACAGCTCACAATAATGTCTGGAACGAAGCAAATGGAATGGCATCAAACGCATGGAAACCTTGTGTTATATGTATTTGATACCATTCCACCCTTTCCGCTCCAGTCGTTAGAACGAGCCTGTTCTCCCCAATTAAAGTGCCACCAACTTCCTGTGGTATTGAACCATAACACTTCACAATATGTCAGATTATCACAGTATAATCATGGAAGTGATCTGGTACCAGCAAACCATTAAAAAAATAAAATAAAAAACACTAAATAATTATGAGGCCTTTAAATTAGCCGTATGGTTTCAAATTCAGAAGTCTACAACTGGTTTCAAACCAGTATAGAAAGACACCCAGATGATCCTAAATGACATTTTCTGACAGTGAGTGTCATTTTAAATCCAGTTTCCTGACCCTAAATATGTTGTTATGTCATATAGCAAGCTAAAACAGGTTAAACACACTCAAGCAGTTTTCAGTTGGAACTGGACTGTTTCACTCCATAATGACTTGACCATCTAGAATTGTTGAACCCATTGATGCATTTTGGACCTGTACAGACACTGATGATTACCAAAACAATAAATAAAGACGACAACATACTCCTTTTGACACAGGGATTAGTTCTATCAAAAACAGAGTAAACCAGGACATTGCGGAGTGGGACAAAGTTCTCACCGCCTCCCATACGTACATCAATCAGCCAGGACAGAGTAGTGGTTTGAGGCAGTCCTGCAAGATTTACTTCCACTCAAAAAAACATGTCCAAGTTCTGAATCCACACATTGTCCTCATCCTCCACCCCTTCACATCCACACCTGAGGTGAAGGTTGGCTTTAGACCCGCAGGATCTCTAGGCAGTTGTTGTAGCCGATGGCGATCCAGTCAGGCTGGGTGGAGGCCCACTGGACGTTGTTGATCTCCCCCTCGGCTGTGTAGGCCAGAATAGGGTCCTCGATGGCCCTGGGCATCTGCTGGATGTCCCATATCAGCGCCTGGTGGTCGTCGGCTGAGGAAAGACATTATTATTACGCTGAAGGGAGAAGGTGAGAAGACTTAGAATGGGGTCTGAGGAAAGGTGAACTGGTGAAGAACCTGTTTGTGCCTTACCTGCAGTGCAGATGTGACAGGAGGAGTGGGGAGCCCAGGCGATGCCGTTGACACAGGCCCGGTGGTTGTTGAGGCGGGCCACCGGCGTGCAGGGAACACGCACGTCCAGAATCACAACCTGAGACACACAGCACAGGAGAGAGATAACACATTAGATAGGGATAAGGAGAGGGACCAACAAAGAAAGAATGGACAATACCAAACTGAAAGAGGAATGAGACAGTAAAATAGACTGACCTCCATGCCGTCCATAGCCATGGTGGCCAGGTAGTTGGGGTCCTGTTTGTTCCAGCAGAGGCGCAGTAGGGGGTGGTGCTGGGGATCTTCATAGATGATGGTGCTGTGTTCTAGGTGCCGCAGGTCAAACATGCGTACTGAGCCGTCCGCTCCGACCGACGCAAACATGTCCCGACCACCGCCTGCGCGGCTGAACGCGATGTCATACACCTACAGACACAGAGAACACCACCAACATACAGAGTTATTACACTGATGTACCCACAGGCACACATTCAGACTTCATGACCTCAGGACCAGGGGTTGGAACCAAAATTATTTTCCAATCATTCTGTTCTGAACAGAACCTGTATTTGTTTTGTTCCAGTGGTCCGACCAGCATAATAAAATTCTGAACTGGTTGGAACCTCCAAAAAGTAACGGTTCATATGGCTCCTTTTGGTAAAATGTTTAGGCTGTAAAATAAACCGTATTCACATTTATCTCATTCATTTGCTTCATAAATTAGTTCGGGTGGAGCAGCTTGCCGTGTATGTGCAAGCTATTTGTTTACGTGTTTAATTGGCCATTTAAGTGCAGGCGCGAGATAAGACAATTTCATGGGTGGGGAGAGAGAGAGAGGGGTGGACATGGAGGGGGTTTGGTTTGAAGCGCTAAACATCATGTGAATTGGGATGTGTTTAGACTATTACTAGAATACCTTTAGAGTCATAACTTCACTGAATTACATAATAAAATATTAGACATTAGAAATATTTTTGGAACAAAAAAATTACATTATTAATTGGTTCTCAAGATTTGGAATGAAGGATTCTGTTACGGAACACTAGAAACCAGTTTCATTCCCAATTCCATTCCTCAAAAATGTCGTTATTTTCCGGTTTTCGGTTCTGCTCCCTGAACAGGTTCTAGCCCCTGCTCACAACAACTAGACTTTACTTACTCATTCATACAAGCAAACTAAACTTCAAGGCAAGGCTTATATTCCCCCTCAGCCCTCACACACACCTCTTTGTCATGAGCAATGAGCTGGGTCTTGACGTGGCCAGATACGAGGTTGACTCTGCCCAGCACTTGGCCAGTCTCCAACCCCCAGATAGTACAGGTTGTGTCAATGCTGGAGGTGCCTGTAATGGACAGATCAGAACCCAGATTAAAAGCAGACACTCACCAAACAAGATATACTGTAAAACTTCAACGTTTATTTGCATGAATCACTCTACACAACCAGCGCTCATTTGAGACAGGCTTCTTCTATACCCAGGCATCTATTTCCATTATGCCACAGCTCAATAGAACGTTGACTACCAGTTTGACCTGTATAAACATAACAACAAATGCATAGCAGATCAGACCTGCAAAGACTGCCTATCACACACCCTCCATTTCACACTTTAGCACCATTCATTTGATACTGTGTTTTATTTTTGGTGGCGCCATGGCTTGTAACATTGACAGAATGTAATGCACGACTGTGGGAATATCAGAGCTGTGTCCATGGTAACAGTTGTAAACAATTCATTTAGACCCAGCATTTATTTGATGAAATGTGTGACGATGCCCAGATTTTAAGTGACAGGCAGCTATTTGAGATTGTATTTAAACTGTTATACGCTACTTACTCTGACACACATGCTGTAGACACTGACAGCAAACCAATAGACTATATGCTAGAGCTGGGCAATATGGACAAACATTCATGTCACAATCAATGGACTAAATTATCACGATATCTTGAACGACAAGTTTATAACATTAATGTGCACCACAGTTATTTTTTATATTAGTCTTAAATCTACTACTTTGAATGTTGTAGCTATCAATTGTTGTATTAACAATCACCCATATTAGCAAACTTATCTCATTTGAAACTTCACATTTACTGTAATGAACGAGATCAGCAAAATGTCCCATGATATTTGGTCGGTGTCAATCATTTTCGGTTTATAGTCCCAGCTCTACTATATGCCCCATCTCTTACCCAGTAGATTAGGATCCACTTCATTCCAGTCAAACGAGGTGAGTGGGGCACAGAAGTCAGAGTTCTTGTTGTTATTCAGTAAGCATTCCAAACGAGTCTCTGTTTCACTGACCTAAGGGGTAAGATTTAACAAGCCATGAGATGCTATACAACAACGTAGAAAAGAGTCCCCCCTGGGCAAGTAACTTCAGATGCTGCAAAAGGGACACAATAGTTCGAAGAGGGTGCAGGCCAGGGAGCGCCCAACATATGACATCTATTATGTTTACAAATTATTTAGTATCAAGGAGGCTGTGGGTGCATGCATACCCTCCAGATGCGCAGGTAGTCCCCGCTAGTGGCAAGCAGGTCTGGGTAAACACCCTTGCTGTCCGGGATCCACATGATCTTGGTGGTGGGGTAGGGGTGGTCAAAGGTGTTCCTGCAGATGAACTCTGAACTCTCCTCCTCCAGACCCACAATCTGCACCTGAAGAGAAACAAGAATTAAATCAGAAACCGCTCGATATAGTCGTGACCAAAAGTTTTCAGAATGACAAATATTAATTTTCAAGGTCTGCTGCCTCAGTTTGTATGGTGGCAATTTGCCTATACTCCAGAATGTTATGAAGAGTGATCAGATGAATTGCAATTAATTGCTAAGTCCCTCTTTGCCATGCAAATGAACTGAATCCCCCCCAAAACATTTCCACTGCATTTCAGCCCTGCCACAAAAGGACCAACTGACATGTCAGTGATTCTCTTGTTAACACAGGTGTGAGTGTTGACGAGGACACAGCTGGAGATCCCTCTGTCATGCTGATTGAGTTTGAATAACAGACTGGAAGCTGCAAAAGGAGGGTGGTGCTTGGAATCATTGTTCTTCCTCTGTCAACCATGGTTACCTGCAAGGAAACACGTGCCGTCATCATTGCTTTGCACAAAAAGGGCTTCACAGGCAAGGATATTGCTGCTAGTAAGATTGCATCTAAATCAACCATTTATCGGATCATCAATAACTTCAAGGAGAGCAGTTTAATTGTTGTGAAGAAGGCTTCAGGGCACCCAAGAAAGTTCAGCAAGTGCCAGGACCTTCTCCTAAAGTTGATTCAGATGTGGGATTGGTGCCCCACCAGTACAGAGCTTGCTCAGGAATGGCAGCAGGCAGGTGTGAGTGCATCTGCACGCACAGTGAGGCGAAAACTTTTGGAGGATGGCCTGGTGTCAAGAAGGGCAGCAAAGAAGCCACTTCTCTCCAGGAAAAATATCAGGGACAGACTGATATTCTGCAAAAGGTACAGGGATTGGACTGCTGAGGACTGGGGTACAGTAATTTTCTCTGATGAATTCCCTTTCCGATTGTTTGGGGCATCTGGAAAAAAAGCTTGTCCGGAGAAGACAAGGTGAGCGCTACCATCAGTCCTGTGTCATGCCAACAGTAAAGCATCCTGAGACCACTCATGTGTGGGGTTGCTTCTCAGCCAAGGGAGTGGGTTCACTCACAATTTTGCCTAAGAACACAGCTATAAATAATGGTACCAACACATCCTCCGAGAGCAACTTCTCCCAACCATCCAGTCACAGTTTGGTGACGAACAATGCCTTTTCCAGCATGATGGAGCACTTGCCATAAGGCAAAAGTGATAACGAAGTGGTTCGGGGAACAAAACATCGATATTTTGGGTCCATGGCCAGGAAACTCCTCAGACCTTAATCCCATTGAGAACTTGTGGTCAATACTCAAGAGGCGGGTGGACAAACCAAACCCTACAAATTCTGAAGCATTGATTATGCAAGAATGTGCTGCCATCAGTCAGGATGTGGCCCAGAAGTTAATTGACAGCATGCCAGGGCAGATTGCAGACGTCTTGAAAAAGAAGGGTCAACACTGCAAATATTGACCCTCTGCATCAACTTCATGAAATTTTCAATAAAAGGCTTTGACACTTATGAAATGCTTGTAATTATACTTCAGTATTCCATAGTAACGTCTGACAAAAATATCTAAAGACACTGAAGCAGCAAACTTTGTGGGAAATTAATGTCATTCTCAACTTTTGGCCACGACTACTATATAACAAGGAACAAATGACTTAGAGCTTAATAAACACACTTCATACTGTTTTTATTCACTTTTTGGTCATGTTCATTCTTTGTGGGTGAACTCTTATAACATAGAAGCGAAGATCTGTTCTGGGTGGCCCACATCACAACAGCATTGTGTGATTCACGGTGGTCCCAACTAATTAGTTCTGATTCTACAATGGGACTGGTTAACAAAAATATACAGTTCATCTTCTCACTCACCTTATTGTTATATTCTTCAACGAAACTTCCAAGGGCCAGGCGAAAGCGTTTGTCGGGACGAACGCTCCAGTTCATTGCATACACCGTCCATGGCGCTTCGTATTTGTAGATCTCTTTTCGCTTACCGTGGAGCGACATAGCTCAATTAACGAGCTCTTATATCAAATCCTTACCTATATAAAGCAAAACAACTGTTTCCTTGGAACAAAATATACCCCACGGCTCGTTAGACTTTCCGAATTGAAGATTTGAAGAGTTCAAAAGGACAAAGGCTGTCAAACGACAGCTAGCTAGCAAACAGTCGTTAGTTATGGATACTACACCAGCCCAGTTAACGCCATTAGCTAGCTAGTTGCGCGTTGTACCGCGTGATAGCTATTACTGTCGGGCGACGTTAAAGCTTAAACGAAGCTTCGAGACACACATTAGCTTACGGACAATAGTCTGAATTTGCTATTCGCTCGATTTTGATGATCCGGGTAAGTGAGCCTGCTTTTCGAATTGAGTCCCCTGCTAGCTTTGACCCGACTCCGACTTCAACAACACTGCTGCTGCAACCACAAAGAGGGGTGGGGGATCACTCTCCTCCCATCGAAGAAAATGTCGGCGGTGTGACGCTTGCTAGCTCATAGACTACAATCAACCCATTAAAGTGTAGAAATCATCATACCAATCACACCATTCTGAAAAAATGTAAATATGTTTTTTAAAACTATTTTAACAGCGTAACAGGGGTGGTGGACTCTGTTTGGGGATTGTGTCTAGAAGGGATATAGTTTGTCACAAATAACTTTTCGTAACAGGTTAGGATAATTTACTCAGCAGGTTAGGAAAAGAGTTAGGCTGAGGTCAAATGCACAAAAATATATATATTCGTCTATTTGATAAACTCTATACAACTGGGAAACTACTTTTGAACAGTCATGCAACTCGGAATTCCAAGTCTGGAACTCTGGCATCTTTCTAGAGCTCCCACTTTCCGAACCGAAGATCACTGGTGTTATTATTTCACCTTGTTTTTCCCCGAGTTCCCAGTTGTCTTGAAAGCACCACAAACTGATCCAATAGAAACCCCTAATCACACTTGTAGGCGGTGTCATGGCGACGTTGGTAGGCTAGCTAAACGTCAACGTGTAACGTCTCGGCCGAACTGCGCAAGTGCACACTGTCAACTCAAAGACACTTCTTCGCTATAACGTTGTTTTTAACGAACATGAAAAAGTGTCAGTTTGTCACTTTCACAAGGTTGCAGTAATAACATATTTAACTACTTACAATATTGGCTTGAATCTAGGCTGTGTCTTTAGATTTCGAGAAAATCAACAAGGAAGAAATTTTGACTTCTCAAACCCCGGCCTGGTCTGTTTCGCAAGCGGTCCAGGAAGTCTCGCGAGGTTGCGCCTCTGGGTTTTTAGAAACTCTGTGGTAGAATCTACTGTCAAGGGGACTGTATTGAACAGTTAAGCGAACGACGACCTCAGCGTTTTCTATAGGAACGTATTTTAACACTCCATAGGTATTCATACAGCAAACGTTACATGTGTTGTTTTGCTTTAGTTTGATTCAACTTGATAAATCCGGCTATTGTTATATTGTCAACCACTTATTAGCTATAGCGTGGCAATAACTTGGTTGGTAACGTTCGCTAGCTTGCTCGGTTAGAATGAGAAGATGGGGTGGGACACGTTGGCTAATAAGTCTGTTATCTAGCTCGCTAGACTTAACGTTAGTTAGTTCGTTAACCAGATTTTGTGAACTGTGTTGCATATTTGCTAGCTCTTTGTAATCTTAGCCACCTGAAATGTTCTATGATTTCAGCTAGCCACTCCAAGTCAAGCTAGCTAGCTAACAGTCAGAGAGTGGATTTGGCTAACAGCAGACAGCTAACTTTAGTTAGCGCACCTGAATGCGAAGCAAGATTTGTAGCTGTGGTTTGTTAAACTGGTAGTTGTCTAGCATAATCGGACTACAGTGTCTAGAATGATGATGTGTAAATAAAGAAAGCAACGCGAGCCATATATTTTTAGAATATTGATGACTTGTGAATGATAGGGTCACTGGGGCCATTACCAATAACCACAGTCCATGTCCAGTCCGATTGATGAATAGATTCTATAGCGTTCAGACTGACACCTTTTTGATTTACGTGATTTGTGTGTCCAGACCTAGCTACCACTCTCTTGGATGTTGACCTTTTCAGTGCGAGTGGATGTAAGAGGCATGAAATTATAGATATGTGTTGTAAAAAAACAAGTTACTATCCTGGGCATGTAAATAAATAAACTCACAGTAATGCAGATATTTATTGGAAACATCTTTGTGACAGCCAGCCTGTGTGAGACTGACTGAGGCATTCTGTCTCGTGCTGATTTGACCTGTCACCTCCAAACCCACCTGGTTTGACCTGAATTGACCTTTCCCTCCTTATCTTCCTCCTGCTCTTCTCCCACCTGTCCTCTCATTTTCCGGCCTGTGCTGGCACAGCTTCAACAATGAGGAGTATGTACCTCTTGCTGCCCGCACTGCTACTTCTCCTGGCACTGCCCGTCTCCAGGGGACGCTACAACGATGACTTTGACGACGGGGAAGACCTGGCAGACTTTGCAGACGACAATGACTTTGCTGAGTTTGAGGATGTGAGCGAGGACACTGCGGCCGAGCCAGAGACGGCCCCTCCACCCCGTGGGGCCCCTCCTGCTCAGCCTGCTGAGGACGATGAGGACGAGGCCACAGTGGAGCTGGAGGAAGACGGACAGGAGGACGGCTTTGAGGATTCCGATACACAGGTTAGGGGCTGCTGTGGCCTGGTAGCTTGCATATGACCAGGGACAACTTAGTTGGCACTCTATCCCATGCACTGTGTTCTTGGTTTGTGCCAGAACTAATCGATATTTCTTTTTGTATTGCTGTAGGATCAAGACATGTACAGCAAGTACGATCCAGACGAGTTTGATGGCATGGAGAAGCCCAGCCAGTCCCTTAAAGACCCTCTGATCATCCACACAGTAAGTTCACTGTTAACACCAGACTAGTGATCATTAGGAAGCCATTGATTACAGACCTATTTCTTAAACTGTACTCTGACAACCAAGAAGAAAATCCCTCTTAAATGTGAGTGCCAAGATCAAACATCCTTAATGTTGTGGTTGTCAAGGTGATGAGTCTGTCCGTATTCCCCTTCCAGGTGCCGGCCCACCTTCAGAACAGCTGGGAAAGCTACTACATGGAAATTCTAATGGTGACGGGCCTGCTGGCCTATATCATGAACTACATCATTGGCAAGAACAAGAACAGCCGTCTGGCCACAGCCTGGTTCAACTCCCACCGAGAGCTCCTGGAGAACAACTTTGCCTTGGTGGGTGACGATGGCACCAGTAAGGATGCAGTGAGCACCGGGAAGCTGAACCAGGAGAATGAGCACATTTACAACCTGTGGTGCTCAGGTCGAGTGTGTTGTGAGGGCATGCTCATCCAGCTTAAGGTATTTACAGTGTGTGTGAGTAAGAGAGAGAAAGTGTTTGTGTGAGAACTAGCTGCTGTTTCAATGTTTTCTTTGGTCTGTTCCAGTTTGTGAAGAGGCAGGACCTGTTGAATGTACTGGCCAGGATGATGAGGCCAGTCTGTGATCAAGTGGTGGGTACATATGATGCCTGTATACATGTACATCACCAGTCACATTGTCACTCACCTCAGCGCTTACAAATACTTTCCTAAAGGTAGACCTTTTCTGTTGTCTGACTTGCTGTATATTTCTGTATATTTTTCTTTGTAGCAAATCAAAGTTACTCTGAATGATGAGGACATGGATACGTTTGTGTTTGCTGTGGGCACCAAAAAGGCCATGGCCCGGATGCAAAAGGAGATGCAGGACTTGGTGAGGGGCGGGCCAACATCACTACATTCATTCAGCCTTCCAGACACTATTAACCATCTATAAGCCTCAGGCTGCGTGGGTGCATGTATTGACCCGTCTTTGTTTGTGTGTCTGTCCCCAGAGTGAGTTCTGCAGTGACAAGCCCAAGTCAGGGGCAAAGTACGGCCTTCCTGAGCTCCTGGCCATTCTGACAGAGATGGGTGAGGTCACGGATGGTGTGATGGACAGCAAGGTGAGCAAGGGAGGGGACCTCCGTTGTGGCCTACTCACTACAGTGGGGACTTTGTCACTAGGCTATTGCAGAGTGGTCTCTTATTGTTTGTAGTGGGAGAATTTGACTTGAAGAGTACAGTGTGCTACAATTTGACAGACCCCTTGTTTTTCTTTCATTCACCCTTCCACTGTCTTTGTATTTCAGATGGTTCATTATATCACCAACCATGCTGACAAGATCGAGTCCATCCATTTCTCTGACCAATTTTCTGGTACAAAAGTTGTGCAAGAGTAAGTGTGCCTGCAAGCAAGTCAGTTTTTCCACAACATATTAACTATATCACACCAATGTCCTTACTCCACCCCGACCTCTGGTCTTGTATTAAAGCCTCTTATGAAATTATGTACAGCTGTTTCTGTTACCTGAAGCTTCCTTCTCAACCCTGTTGTGTTTCAGGGATGGACAGCCCTTAAAACTGCCTGAGACCAAGAAGACGCTGCTGTTTACATTTAATGGTGAGCCAATTGTCTTCACTTGAAATGCTTTCCAACACTTGGCATGTAGCCGATTCACCATATTTGATACGTAGTGACTGAATGAAATGTTAACAAATGTTTTCCTGTGTTTGTGCATGTAGTGCCTGGCATGGGGAACACATCTCCCAAAGACATGGACACTCTGCTACCCCTGATGAACATGGTCATCTACAGCATCGACAAGGTCAAGAAGCTCCGCCTCAACAGAGAGGTGAGAATTGCAGGATAATTACACTAGTCTCCTAGTACACCCTCAATCTGGTCTATTGGCAGACTTTAATTATTATTATTTTTTTAATCTACAGTCTTCCTTTCATCCATCACTGCATCTCCTTGCTCCCCCTCTTTCTCCCTGTGTCTGTCCTCCAGGGAAAACAGAAGGCGGATAAGAACCGTGCCCGTGTGGAGGAGAACTTCCTGAAGCAGACCCACAATCAGCGCCAGGAGGCTGCTCAGACCCGACGGGAAGAGAAGAAGAGGGCTGAGAAGGAGAGGATCATGAGCGAGGAGGATCCCGAGAGACAGCGCCGCCTGGAGGTCAGCTCCACCACAGCCCACCAGCAGAATAACACACTGTAACATTACACATGGGAACACAGCACACTGTTCATCTTGGTCTCCTTTGTACCTCTTGCTCTAACTGTCTATGGTGTTTCCCCCTTTTCCAGGAGGCTGCTCAACGTCGTGATCAGAAGAAGATTGAGAAGAAGCAGATGAAGATGAAGCAGATCAAAGTCAAAGCCATGTGAGGACAGACAGCTACAGGGATTCAATCACACAGCTCAGACGGTTTCCACTGCTTCCATCCATCTCTCTCACTTCAGCGCCCAGTTCTGGCTCACAGGCTCACACAGACATTCCCTTCTCCATGGGTGTGTCAAGCTTAGCTGTTTCTGTTCTCATGGAAACACTTTGTCCAATCAGAGTGGTGTTTTCCTTGGCTATGAGTGAGCTGCTAATGACAAGCGAGAGGGACAGAGGAGTTTTGCATATCAAGTCTGTCGCCATGACGACCCGTGCAAGTTTTTTTTTTTTTGACTTTCTTCTGCCTAGGTTTTCATTGCTCTTTTCAAAGCAAGTCGGCTCAATGAGCCTATTAATCAAATCGACAGGGATTGGGGGTTGCACCTCTTGGTGGGAAATAAAATGCTCATATTTTAAAAGGAATGAAGGCATGTGAGGCCTGTTTGAGTTATTAAGTTAACACTGTGGATGCTACAAGACGAGATGAAAAGTATCCAATTTTAATTTATATCTACAGTGGGGAGAACAAGTATTTGATACACTGCCGATTTTGCAGGTTTTCCTACTTCCAAAGCATGTAGAGGTCTGTAATTTTTTAGCATAGGTACACTTCAACTGTGAGAGACATAATCTAAAACAAAAATCCAGAAAATCACATTGTATGATTTTTAAGTAATTAATTAGCATTTTATTGCATGACATAAGTATTTGATCACCTACCAACCAGTAAGAATTCCGGCTCTCACAGATTCCGGCTCTCACAGCTCTCACTGTTCTCCACTCATTACCTGTATTAACTGCACCTGTTTGAACTCCTTACCTGTGTAAAAGACACCTGTCCACACACTCAATCAAACAGACTCCAACCTCTCCACAATGGCCAAGACCAGAGAGCTGTGTAAGGACACCGGGGACAAAATTGTAGACCTGCACAAGGCTGGGATGGGCTACAGGACAATAGGCAAGCAGCTTGGAAGAAGTTCAAGATGACGGTCAATCACCCTCGGTCTGGGGCTCCATGCAAGATCTCACCTCGTGGGGCATCAATGATCATGAGGAAGATGAGGGATCAGCCCAGAACTACACGGCAGGACCTGGTCAATGACCTGAAGAGAGCTGGGACCACAGTCTCAAAGAAAACTATTAGTAACACACTACATGGATTAAAATCCTGCAGCGCACGCAAGGTCCCCCTTCTCAAGCCAGCGCATGTCCAGGCCCGTCTGAAGTTTGCCAATGACCATCTGGATGATCCAGAGCAGGAATGGGAGAAGGTCATGTGGTCTGATGAGACAAAAATATAGCTTTTTGGTCTAAACTCCACTCACCGTGTTTGGAGGAAGAAGATGAGTACAACACCAAGAACAACATCTCAACCGTGAAGCATGGAGGTGGAAACATCATTATTTGGGGATGCTTTTCTGCAAAGGGGACAGGACGACTGTACCGTATTGAGGGGAGGATGGATAGGGCCATGTATAGCGAGATCTTGGCCAACAACCTCCTTCCCTCAGTAAGAGCATTGAAGATGGGTCGTGGCTGGGTCTTCCTGCATGACAACAACCCGAAACACACAGCCAGGGCAACTAAGGAGTGGCTCCGTAAGAAGCATCTCAAGGTCCTGGAGTGGCCTAGCCAATCTCCAGACCTGAACCCAATAGAAAATCTTTGGAGGGAGCTGAAAGTCCGTATTGCCCAGCGACAGCCCCAAAACCTGAAGGATCTGGAGAAGGTCTGTATGGAGGAGTGGGCCAAAATCCCTGCTGCAGTGTGTGCAAACCTGGTCAAGAACTACAGGAAAAGTGTGATCTTTGTAATTGCAAACAAAGGTTTCTGTACCAAGTATTAAGTTCTGCTTTTCTGATGTATCAAATACTTATGTCATGCAATAAAATGCAAATGAATTACTTAAAAATCATACAATGTAATTTTCTGGATTTTTGTTTTAAATTCCATCTCTCACAGTTGAAGTGTACCTATGATAAAAATGACAGACCTTTACATGCTTTGAAAGTAGGAAACGCTGCCGATTTTGCAGGTTATCAAATACTTGTTCTCCCCACTGTAAGTGACAGTCCTTACAAGTTATGTCTGTCTGGTGAATTTCTAAGCAAACAATAAAATGCACTGGAAGTTATTGAACAATCTCATTTCTGTCTTTTTTTTATTTTTGAGAAAAGTTGTGTCTTGAGGTTAGGTGATTATAAATGGACCAATGGGACGGTAAGTCTAGCGCTAAATTTGACCCAAAGATTGAGTCCGCGGAGAGATTGTCTAGGCTACTGGGTTCAAACTAAGCTGTCCTGGTGGGCTTAATGTCAACTCCCTTGTCTCCTATACTGTACAGTAGCCTTTTTTGGAAACCACCATTTCTGCCAGCATGTTGATTCTTATTGGGGAGTAAGTATTGTAATTTTTATGACCTAGTACTGTAGTTTAACAAAAACCCACATTGGAAGTCATGTATGTGTTACCAATGCAGAGATCTGAATGGCAGCATCTGATGCCAACTGATAATGTACTGTACTCCATCTTGGCCAGGAAGGGTTCCTTGATGTTGTCATTGAGGTGAGCGAAGGTCACATCCTTGAGGGGAATGGGGCCCACGTCAAACTCATCCAGCTTTGTGAACAAGAGACAGAAATTAGAGATGGCAAATCCTATGAGGTCGAGGGTCCCGCAAATCTGGAATAATGACTGAAGTCAGGCCCATGTGGCAATACAGGACATGTACAACAACCCTACTCTGACATAAAAGTAATGTAAAAACAATACCAACCATCAAACTGAAATGCACAACATCACACAGTCCTTTCGGAAAGTATTCAGACCCCTTGACTTTTTCCACATTTTGTAACGTTACAGCCTTATTCTAAAATGCATTAAATAAATAAATCCTCATCAATCTACATACTGAATGACAAAGGGAAAACAGGTTTATAGAAATGTTGACAAATGTACTAACAATAAAAGTATTCAGACCCTTTGCTATGAGACTCAAAATGGAGTTCAGGTGCATCCTGTTTCCATTGATCATCCTTGAGATGTTTCTACAACTTGATTGGAGTCCACCTGTGGTAAATGCACATGAGAAGGACCTTGGTCAGGGAGGTGACCAAGACTCCGATGGTCCCTCTGACAAAGCTCCAATGTGGAGATTGGGGAATAACCCAGAAGGACAACCATCTCTGCAGCACTCTACCAATCAGGCCTTTATGGTAGAGTGGTGAGACGGAAACCACTGCTCAGCGGCAGGGACTGGGAGACTAGTCAGGATCGAGGGAAAGATGAAAGGAGCATAATACAGAGATCCTTGATGAAACCTGCTCAGGACCTCAGACTGGGGCGAAGGTTCACCTTCCAACAGGACAACGACCCAAAGCACACAGCCAAGACTAGGCAGGAGTGGCTTCGGGACAAGTCTGAATGTCCTTGAGTGGGCCATCCAGAGCCAAGACTTGAACCCTAATATCTGTGCCAAACTTGTAGTATCATACCCAAGAAGACTCAATGCTGTAATCACTGCCAAATGTGTTTAAACAAAGTGCTGAGTAAAGGGTCTGATTACTTATGTAAATGTTATGTTTTATTTGTAATACATTTGCGAAAATGTCTAAACCTGCTATAGATTTGTCATTATGGAGTATTGTGTGTATTGTGAGAAACAAAATGTGGTAAAAGTAAAGCGTCCTGAATACTTTCTGAATGCACTGTATCATGTATATTTTATTAACCGCCCGGATGGCTTGGTCTTGGATGAGCTTATAGCATTCCATTGCAAAATGAAAGCTCATTGTGTATTGAGCTCACTGTCTGGATCCATGCGATAACTGGAAGAGTAAAGTAGGAGATGGAACTTAAGTGTTTGTCAGTAATGTTACCTTTTTAAAAAAAATTGTCATAGCAGGCACAGGTATACATGATGCTAGCTACATACTCGTATTTGATTAATAAACAAACATGTTTTCGCAAACCTTTGATAAAAAGGATTACATCAATGTAGCTTCAAACGTCCGTTGTATACCTCTGGCTTACTGCAAACTTGCACCCAGCCCGGTGCTGTTCAACACCATAGTACCCTCCAAGCTCATCATCAAGCTCGAGACCCTGGGTCTCGACCCCGCCCTGTGCAACTGTGTACTGGACTTCCTGACGGGCCGCCCCCAGGTGGTGAGGGTAGGCAACAACATCTCCTCCCCGCTGATCCTCAACACGGGGGGCCCACAAGGGTGTGTTCTGAGCCCTCTCCTGTACTCCCTGTTCACCCACGACTGCGTGGCCACGCACGCCTCCAACTCAATCATCAAGTTTGCGGACGACACAACAGTGGTAGGCTTGATTACCAACGACGACGAGACGGCCTACAGGGAGGAGGTGAGGGCCCTCGGAGTGTGGTGTCAGGAAAATAACCTCACACTCAACGTCAACAAAACTAAGGAGATGATTGTGGACTTCAGGAAACAGCAGAGGGGACACCCCCTATCCACATCGATGGAACAGTAGAGGAGAGGGTAGCAAGTTTTAAGTTCCTCGGCATACACATCACAGACAAACTGAATTGGTCCACTCACACTGACAGCGTCGTGAAGAAGGCGCAGCAGCGCCTCTTCAACCTCAGGAGGCTGAAGAAATTCGGCTTGTCACCAAAAGCACTCACAAACTTCTACAGATGCACAATCGAGAGCATCCTGGCGGGCTGTATCACCGCCTGGTACGGCAACTGCTCCGCCCTCAACCGTAAGGCTCTCCAGAGGGTAGTGAGGTCTGCACAACGCATCACCGGGGGCAAACTACCTGCCCTCCAGGACACCTACACCACCCGATGTTACAGGAAGGCCATAAAGATCATCAAGGACATCAACCACCCGAGCCACTGCCTGTTCACCCCGCTATCATCCAGAAGGCGAGGTCAGTACAGGTGCATCAAAGCTGGGACCGAGAGACTGAAAAACAGCTTCTATCTCAAGGCCATCAGACTGTTAAACAGCCACCACTAACATTGAGTGGCTGCTGCCAACACACTGACATTGACACTGACCCAACTCCAGCCACTTTAATAATGGGAATTGATGGGAAATGATGTAAATATATCACTAGCCACTTTAAACAATGCTACCTTATATAATGTTACTTACCCTACATTATTCATCTCATATGCATACGTATATATTGTACTCTATATCATCGACTGCATCCTTATGTAATACATGTATCACTAGCCACTTTAACTATGACACTTTGTTTACTTTGTCTACATACTCATCTCATATGTATATACTGTATATACTTTCTGAGGAATATTTTATTTTGTCCGCTCACACAGGAGTAATGTTTTCCCGCTGCTATGAACATAACCCTTTTTACTTGTGTGATCATGTCTCGTTTCCCTGCGGTGCCATGCTTGGCCACATGATGGCAATGTTGTCACTTGATCGTTTCCTTGTGCAGCAGTTCTTTTGAAACTTCTTTGGTACTCCGTATGCATATACCTAAGTAAATAAGTTCAAAACTGGAGGTATGAGAATAATTAAATAATTAAATAATACATTTTTCTGTGTCAATGTCCTGCAAGTTATACTATGTGGAATGGGTATCTCTAAGGCCACATCTGATACATTGATCCGTAGATTCGCCACAAGTAGTCATAGACAAGAGAAGGCACATACGAATAGTTTTTAAAAATCCTATACCTGTATGTAGTAGGCATATCCAACAGGAAAAAAATGTAATATATTTTTAGTCGGTGACGTTTGTATTTTGACTGAGTTGACTGTTCCCTTTATTTTCATGGATCTGGATGGATTGTGAGGAAAGTGCTGACTTCGAATGACGAAATGTATTAGCAAAGACTGATGGAGTGCAGGCGAGGCTTTCAGGTTTGTTACGCGATGGCCGCTCGTTTAACATTATTTTGTTGTAGGACATAAACAAATATTTCGTGAAATATTACGCTTTGTATGGTAACTACACAGCACCGGGAAAGTATCGACATTGTTATAACTGAGCTATTGTGCCCACTGGCAAAAACGGAGTTATCTTTTCAGTTTGGTACTCAGTGTTTTTCCCCGTTCGTCCTAGGCCTAGCTTCACTTGAGCAGCGGGTTGGTAGTTTCGGATGTAACGGGCAATCGGTTTGAAAGAGGCAGGTTCGGTTAGGCGAGTGAATGGCGTTTAGCAAGCTAACTCAGGTCGATCTTTGCATCGTTGTACAGAAATAGTATTTTGAATAACCACTTTCAAATGTATGAAACTTAACTAGCTAGTTGGGATTTGAATAGCTAGCTAGGTAACAAGCGAACTTGTTAAATGAAACTGAGTATGGTAGCAGCTAACGCTAGCTACACATGCTAATCTAGTTTAGATATAGCTAGTTAGTCAAGGTGATCCGAAGTATATAACGTATATAATATCTATATCATAACTAGCGGATTGAAAATAGTGGAATCCTATCAAAACACAGCTAGCTAGCGTGTGACGTTGTCATTGTTTTGACAGCAGCACCAGGCTGGAGCGAGTGTACAGTATGCCAGAGATAGGTTACCATGACAAGAACTGACGTTTGATGCTACATTGATGTGAGCTGTTTTATCAAAGAAGGTTTTTTAAAACATGGGTTATTCAACCAAATACGAGTATGTAGCTAGCATCATGTATACTTGTGCCTGTTATGAGGATACAAAATTATGGTAACGTTAGTGACTACACACTTAATTCAGTTGCATCTCCCACTTCACTCTTCCAGTTATAGCATGGATCCAGACAGTGAGCCGGATACACAACGAGCTCTCAGTTTGCAATGGAAGAGCTATAAGCTCGTCCAAGACCCAGCCACCCGGAGGGTTAACAACAAAATATACCGATATGATGGGGTGCATTTCAGTGTGCCGGTTGGTATTGTTTTTACATAACTGTTTTTATTTTGGAGTAGGGTTGTTGTACATGTCCTGAATTGTAACATGAGCCTTTGACTTGTCATCTCTCCAGGACTCAGGGTTCCCCCCAGTGGGAGATTTGCGGGACCCTCGACCTCGTAGAATCTGGTCCAGGCACACAGAGATGGCCCTGCCAGTGCCCAAGTTCAAAGTTAGAACCCTAACTAACTTGCTGACTCATCATACACTCACACCAGCCTCACTCTCTAAAAGCTGCACTGTGGCATGCTATCTCTAATTTCCTTATTTTGTTCCCAAAGCTGGATGAGTTCTACGTGGGCCCCATTCCCCTCAAGGAGGTGACCTTCGCTCGCCTCAATGACAACATCAAGGAACCCTTCCTGGCTGAGATGTGCGCAAAGTTTGGAGAGGTGGAGGAGATGGAGATATTGTTTCACCCCAAGACCCGTAAGCACCTGGGCCTGGCCCGCGTGCTCTTCACCAGTACCAGGGGGGCGAAGGACACGGTCAAACAGCTGCACAACACCTCCGTCATGGGTAACATCATTCACGCTCAGCTGGACATCAAAGGTATGACATGGATTCATGGCTTAATATCTGTGGTTTGATTTGATATATACATCTATTTTGTATAGAAAATAACTTCTATTGCAATTACTATTGAAGTATAGAGGTTTATAGAGACATAATTGTTGTCACATTAGAATTTTGTGAAGATATTAGCTACATCCTTGTCTTATGGGTATGTTTGTGTGTATCTGCAGGCCAGCAGAGGCAGAAGTATTATGACCTGATAGTGAGTGGCTCCTACACGCCCCAGACTGTGCCCACAGGAGGCAAGGCCCTGACAGAGCGGTTCCAGCCCCCAGCGCCAACACAACCAGACACGGTACACTCACCAAGGGCTCATTACAACCATCCTACTGACATTTTCATGGAGGATTTACCTTTATGGTCCATCATTCTTGAGAGGCTTTCATAATTTTCTACTGTGTAATGTTTTTTACTTTCTCTATCTAATTCTCCCATCTTCCTGTTCCTCTCTTTCTGTGCAGTCGTCAGATATCAGGCGGAGACTGTCCTCTGAGATAGCTGGCCTGGCTGCGGGCTTGGCTGCAGGGGTACCGGCTCTCACCCCTGGGAGCACTACCCCCTGCTCTGTGGACACAGGCTTCAGTGAGCAACGTCTAGACACGACCCCCTCCTCCATGGGGGGGCCCTACACCCCAGGCTCCTCCGCTTCCTCACAGGGAGGAGGAACGCCCTACACCCCTCGCTCTGTCTCACAGGACTCGGGCTACGCTGTTGCCAGGTCAGTATTGGGGAACAAACACCCTGCATAATAGCTCAGTTGTTAATTTATCCAAAAATGTGTTTGTCATTCCAAAAAGGTATACACATTTCTCTTTATTAGGATAGTAATAGTCAATGTGGTAACTTGTGTTATATATAATCCCTCTATGAACCCTCTTTCTCCTTTTGTTTCTTAGACAAGTTGGATACAGTGCGGGCCCGTTGACCAGTGGCTACCCTCCCCAGGACATGCTTCCATCCTCCTCCTGCTCCTCCTCTACCGTCTCCTCCTCAGTCGGGGCATACAAAGCTCCCCGGTACTCGGAGGACCCCCATGCACCTCCTCAAGACCTCTACCAAAGGTGTCGCCCCACATACCCCCCTACCGGCCCTTTTCGTCCTAACGAGCCCCCGCTCTACCCCACATACCCAAATGCTGGAGGGGCTGGACAGCACATGGCACACCACCCTGCAATGCCTCCCCCACCTCTTGCACCCCAGTACGAGCAGCCCCCTCTGGCAGACCGGGACAGAGAGCGGGACAGGGACTCAGGAGGGCGGCACAGTGCCGGTGGGATTGGCTCTAGAAGGTCATCTTACCAGGAGGCCAACTCTTCCTCCAAGTATTCCCACCACTCGCATCACTCAGAGAGGGAGAGGGGCTACAGACGGGACAGCCTGGGCTCCAGAGAACACGGCAGACACCGTAACCACCACTCACACAATCACAGCAGCAGCAGTAGTAGTAGTAGTAGCAGCCGGCGACGGAGCAGCCACGACCGAGACAGCAGGGAGAGGGACAGAGACAGTGACTACTCAAACAGCTCTGACCCCAGATTCAACTCCAACTCCCACCGCTCCTCCTCCAACAGTCTGTCCCCGCCTCCATCTGCCTACCCCTCCTACTCCTCCTCCAAAGACCAACCCCCTCCCCACAACCCCTCTGTCTCCTCCCGCCTAGAGCCCTCCTCAGTGTATCGTGCCCAGCCTAGTGGTGCTGGTTCTGGGGAGAGGGGTCTGTGTCTGACAAGGACCCCCGATCCCACCACACCCCTCTGCCGCCCCCTCCACCACCTCCCCTCCCCCCTGCCTCTGTGATAGCGGCGGCTGTAGCAGAGACGCTCAGCGCCCTTGACTTTGGCCAGGAGAGCCCAGTCAGAGAGGAGACATGGACCAAGCCCAAACGCCGGCCCACCACCCCACCTCCCCCTTCTCAGCATCCCTCCACCCCTCCCTCTTCTCCACCCCACTCCTCCATCGCTTCCTCCTCCACTTCACCCTCCTCCACCTCCCTCCCACACCATCTCCCCTCCTCCACTTCCCTCTCCCCACCCCACCAGCGAGACTCTTCCTCCCCGGAGCCAGATTCCACCAATGAGAGCCTGCCATTTGTCTACCACAGCAGCAGCTTAGACTCTCGTATTGAAATGCTCCTGAAAGAGCAGAAAGCTAAATTCTCCTTCCTGCCCTCTGATGAAGATGAGGGAGAGGACAGAAAGGAAGAAAGGCAGAGAGAGAAGGTGGCAGCAGCAGGAGAGGGAGGAGCAGCAGGTGAGGGCAGGAGCAATAAGCAGAGGGAGCAGGATGGGGAGAAAGACAGGCGGAGGAGACAAGGAGGAGATGGTGGAGGCCATCAGAGGAGGAAAGGAGAGAGGGATAGAGACGGCCGTAGAGGGAGGAAGCAGAGAACGGGGGGAGAGGGGAGGAAGAGTCCCACTGTGGTAGCACAAGCTACCCCCTCCTCCACCTTCTCTCCCCGCGTCCCCACCACAGATGACCATACTAGTCTCCATGGAACAGCACCTCTGCGGGAGGAGACAGCCCAACCTGAACCTATTGATCCAAGGACCAGACAAGGGGCACAGACACCCCCCTACAACGGAAAGAGTCGGGTAAGAACATCTTACTCTGTTAATGGAAATATTGTAGGAATCAGATTGTATGGAAACATTGGTGTATTGTTAGCAGGGATTGTCAGTTGATGCAAGAGTGTGGGGAAATTGTGAATTCTCTCCTCTTTCCTTTCTGCAGTCATCCCCTCATTCCTCTGGGGAAGACATGGAGATCTCCGACGAGGATGAAGAACACACCATTACAGCAGTGACCACCCACCACGCCACTCCTTCCTCCGTCTCTTCTCCATCTTCATCCCAGGCCCCCCTGCCCTCCCAGACAGACCCCTCTGCCTCCCCCTCTGACCCCACACAGCACTTTGGCACGTCCATGCCTGTTCCACCCATCCCCTCTTACCCCCCTCACCTCCCTCCCCCGGGCTTTTCCCTGCAGCCCCCTCCACCCCCCTGCATCCCCCCACCGCTGGGCCACATGGAGCTGCACCCTGAGTACCCTCCTCACATGCCCCCACACATGTATGACTATGCCAGCAGTATGGAGCTGATGAACCAGTACAGTGGTGGAGCCCCCATGTCCTTCCAGATGCAGACCCAGATGCTGAGTCGGCTGCACCAGCTGAGGATGTCCTCCTCTAATGGCACCGCTGCCCCTGGCGACGCCCCCCCTTCAGACTACTACCACTCCATGCCCCCTCCCCCACACCCCCACCACCCCTACATGGACCAAGAAGGGGGTGGCTATGAGCAGGATCAGCACTACATGCCCCCCCACATGCCCTACGCCTACCCTGGCCCCTCTCAGATGCCCCACCACCACGCCATCCCCCCTCCACACACGGGCTGGGCCCCGCATGTCTTACCCGAACACTACGCGTACCACACCCCTCCGCCCTATGGGACTATGCCTCCTGTGGGGGGAGAGGCCCAGTACGGGGCGGATGGGGACCCCCAAATGCCCCTGCTAACAGAGAACCCCCACGAGGCCACAGTGCAGCTGGTGCTGGCCACCCTCATCCAGGAGATGAAGAGCATCATGCAGAGGGACCTCAACCGCAAGATGGTGGAGAACATCGCCTTTGGAACCTTTGACGAGTGGTGGGAGCGCAAGGAGACCAAAGCCAAGGTAAGAGAGTGGAACAACATGTTCAGAAAGCACAGACAAAATGGCCTATACTACATACCTGGTTTGAGGAGTTAGTGAGGTAACTTTGGTCAACCCTTCAACTCGGGATAACTGGTACCATAACTGGTGACTCACCCTTCAGCCAGGTACATTTCTATGGCAACGAATCCTTCAGAACAAACCTGCAGGCTAACTCCATTTATCCTGAATGAAGTGTCTGCCATGAATTGAGGACCAAATAAATCAGATTCCCTCCCTCTCATCAAGATTCCCTCCCTCCATCATCCCCCTCATTTTATTAATCAAATGTTTTTTTGTATGTTAAACATAAATGTTAAAATACCTATCGCATTACAATTAGTAATGACAGAATGCATTTGAAACTTTTATCTATAGGATTTGGAGAAAAGGTTTTTGTGCATTGATAAGCACACCAAAGATGACATTAACACCATAGCCTGCTGAATTTGCAAGATAACCTTTCTTGCAATTTGATTTTGGGACAAATTCAAATGTGTCACTTCCTCCCCCATGGATTGATGTTTCAGTATTGTCTCGATGAGTTTGTTGTTCGATTATTTACGTGCGACATGCACGCGCAGTTACAAGCCTGCTAGAGTTAGCGACAGGCAGACAAGCAATATCCATCGTTGTATTACGGATGAAATCTGAGCTGGAATGTGAAGCTAACTGAAGCTGGCTAGCTTCAGAAAACCCTGAGTAGATATAGCCAGCGTAGTATACCCATCTGGTCAATTTAAATGGGTTTCTGATTTCCGTTTTTCAAGTCGTACATGGTTTTCCTGTTATTGTTTTTTTTTTATCCATGATTTGATTGGCCGTGATACCCGTCCTCCCTCCCCAGCCGTTCCAGACCATGGTTCGGGGTGTGGCTGCAGTGAGGGACGAGGACAAGAAGGAGGAGAACAAGGCCAGCAGCAAGCCCCGGGAGCCCCTCATGTCTCTGGTGGACTGGGCCAAGAGTGGAGGAATGGAAGGCTTCTCACTGAGAGGGGCGCTACGACTACCATCATTCAAGGTAAACAAATACACAGAGGCAACAGTTGGAACTCAGGAATTGTCCGTCACTGATTTACATACATTTTTGTACTGAGCATAGGAAATAGAGGTGGATTAGTACTGTACATGTATAGACATTACACTAATACATGTTCATGAATAGATATTACTCCGATGTATCCATCCAGTCACTTAGGGATTTTTCCCACCATAACGTACCATGATATTAACTGTCTGTGTGTATTGTGTCCAGGTGAAGAGGAAAGAACCTCTGGAGCTAGCAGAGGTAGGAGAGATGAAGAGACCCAAGACACCGGCAGAGGATGACGACGAAGGTGAGCTTTTCATCAATGACCCCCTCCTTTGGGGATTTGTCACCGACCGTCTTTGTGTTTCCTATGTTGGCTCACCATCTCTCTCCTCCCCCCCAGACTCGTACCATGACAAGGGTCTAGAGGGAGGAATGGCAGATGGGGAGGGCCACAGGGCTGAGAGGGACAGCAGGCGGAGGAAGAAGAAGACGAGAAGTCGTAAACCTTGGGACCTGGACAGCGAAGGAGAAGAGACTTCTGATGGTTCTTCTTCAGATAAGGTGTGTGTCTGCATGTGCAAGGGATAATTTAGCATGAAAATAATGTGTCTCCACATTGTAAAGTTTATCTGATCTCAAATTGAATAAATGGCTACAGAGACAATAATGCATGATTCTTCTAAACAGTTGATGATTTCCGCAAGCAGTACATACTGGCAGTGTTGTTGTGTTTCCCCATAGTGCTGGCTAGATGGCAGCATTTCACTGTATGCCTCTTCATACTCTGCTGTACTTTGGCTTCATTGACTTGGATTGAACCTGAGACACTGTTGTATATTATCACAAACTGTCCTTCTGTTCCTCTCTGTAGGAGGATGAGGAGGAGGGAAGTGACAAGGGGTCTGAAGGTAAATCTAGCATTCTTCATGTTATCCTTATTGAAGCCAATGTGCCCCCCTTACAGGCATTCTTATCTACCTTTTCCATCATGCCATCTTATCTCTCACTTCATCTCAATTCTTTCTTCAGATGAGGCCTTGAGTGCGGACAGTGATGATGAGAGCCTCTCCTCGTCCACAGAGAGTTCTTCCTCCTCAACATCATCATCCTCCTCTTCCTCTGAAGACGAGGATGAGGAGGAAGGAGAGCAGGCCGGCAGTGGACTGGACACCATGGATGAGTCTACGATGGACAGCACAGCTCTGGACACAGAGAAGGGGGATGACCGGTACGTTTTGAACAGTGTTCCTGTTTTTGAATATACCTGTATATAAGTATCCAAAATGTTTTCTATATATTTCCTATGGAAGTGTCTTTATTGAAACTTTATTTGTTGCTCAATGTGTGTCTGAGTTGATACTGACCATTCCACTTGTTGTCCACTCTAGAGAAAAGTCTGCAGCTGCTGTTCCAAAAGCACCGCTCAGCGCCGAGATCAAAGCTGGTTAGTCACACATTTAGTTTCTCTGTTATGGATGTTCATTTCCATGGCAAGTGTCAATGTTTTTCACCTGATTAATAATTCAAATATGTGCCCATATCTCAGAAATTGCTGCCAGCAAGAAGGATTCATCAACACTCAGCTCAAACGCTCGTCCTCCAGCCCCCCGCCCCTCCTCCCCAATTGTCATTGTGCCTCCTCTCAAGAAGCGAAGGAAGACCGTCTCATTCTCTACCGGGGAGAGCGACTACAAACCCCACCTTCCAACTGTCCCCTTGTCCCCACCTCCCTCCACTGCCTCTCCTCTCTTGTCCCACATGAAATCTCACCTTCCAGACTCCATTTTCATCGCCTCCATACCTGGAACCACCCCCTCCAAGACTCTCTCACTCCTCCCCTTTGCCTCCAAACCAGGTGAAGGCAATGCCCTCTCTCCCTCCCCTGTTCTCACTGTTCCCTCGCCTGTATGCCCCGAAGACTCAAAAAAGAGCCCTGTCCCTCTGGTGTTCCCCCCAATCACCCCCACCAAGTCCCCCAACAAACGGGGGGCCACCCCCAAATCCCCCGCTCCAGTGTGGGTGTGTCGCACCGTGCAGAACCTCCCCCTGGACCACGCTTCCATGGTCAAGGTGGCCTTCGAGGAGGCCCCGCCCCCTGTCATAAAGGCCCGGGGCAGGGGACGCCCCAGGACTGTCAGCCTGTCGACCCCCACCCCTCCCCCCTCTTTCCACACCCTCAGAGAGGAGGAGGAGGGACTGCAGAGGCTGAGACTCAGTGAGCAGCTGGGAGCATCCAGCCTGCTACAGCTGGGCTCGGCCCCCACGGCTGATCTGTCTGTCCTGGCTGATGTGGCCCTGAAGCTGGCCCCAGATGCTGGAGACTCAGAGGAGACGGAGACGTCAGATGAGGCAGAGGAGCAGAAGATGGAGGAGGAGATGCTCCTCTCTCCCAAAGCCCTCACCCTGGTTATGGACCCACATGGCCTGTCTGCCCTGCAGGAACACAACTATTCCAAAGCCCCCTTCCACCTCATCCCTGCCCAAAAGAGGAGTGTCTCCAAACAGGAGTCTGGGGTGCTCCTCCCTGCAGACTTCAACCATCACGCCATCTCTGGGGTGCTGGAAGCTCCTGAGGAGGTCATAGGGGAACCCCTGCCCTCTAGGGACAGACACCAGGCTGAGTACCTGTCTGGCATGGGGCTTCTGTGTGAGGATGGAGACATGGCCAAGGCCTCTGTGCTGACATCTCTCACCCCATCAGCCAAGAGGAAGGGAATGGCGGTGAGGGGCAGCGAACTGGAGGAGATGGGGAAAGAGAAGAACAAGAAGAGGAGGAGGAAAGATAAGGAAAATCTGGAGTTGCAGCAAACGAAAAAGCAGAAGGAACATCAGACCAAGAAACAGAAGAGGAAACTAGAGGTGTGAGGTTTTGTGGGTTTGTGCTTGAGTCAAGTGTCACAACTAAGAAGTGTTGAGCATGGCGTGTCAACATGTAAAGATAGGAGATTGCTCACACACAGCTTACATTTACTGTAACTTTGTCATCTTAAAATGACATGCAAAGTAATGTCTTTCCTCAATTGCATACAGTTTCACACCTTGACAGTTACATGGCCAAATTGTCATGTAAATATATATTAATAATGTCAAACAAATTACTAGTAAATTACAGTCTAATCTAGAAAGTCCCACCCTATGGCCTGATTTGACCAGTATTTAAAAACCTGTTACAGGCTAATTTTAGTTCCTGAGTTGACATCTCCCACTCTCTCCTTGTTCCTGTCCCTCTCCCTCTCTCCCTCTTTCTGTCCCGGTTCCTGTCAGGAGGTGGACCTGGAGGAGGATGTGGACGTGGAGCAGCTGGAGCCAGGTGAGCTGTCTAACACGGAGGACGAGGAAGAGTGGGACGATGTGAGGAAGAGCGAGCGCCTCTTCCTCCAGGAGGCCGGGTTGACTTCGTCGCAGCGTTGGCCCAAGCCCATCCCTGCCCCGGAACCCGTCACGTTTGACCAGCGCAGCGAGTTTGAGCAGATGACCATCCTGTACGACATCTGGAACTCTGGTCTAGACATGGAGGACATGACGCTGCTGAAGACGACCTACGAGAAGCTGCTGCAGGACGACCACAGCACCGACTGGCTCAACGACACACACTGGGTCCACCACACTGATATCCTTTACTACTGGCAGGGCAGGGGGTTTGGAATGAGGGTTAGAAGCCTTGCTTGTGGTTTAGGATATTCCATGTGTTGATGCCTCTTATGAACAGTTGAGCTGTGTTTTTAAGTAATGTACCGGTATGTGGAAGTCAGTGGAGGCTTCTGAGAGGAGTGTGGCGCAAATAGAATGGCATCAATCACCTGGAAACCATGTGATTGATTGTATTTGATACCATTCCACTTATTCCACTCCAGCCATTACCACAAGCCCATCCTCCCCAATAAAGGTGCCACCAATCTCCTGTAGTGGAAGTAGATGAAATGGTGTGTAATGATGCATGTGTATTTAGATGGACTGGTGTGTGTTCAACAGTAACTGTTGTTAGCCTTAACGTATGGCCTGCACTTACCAACATCCCCAACCCGCGGCGTAAGAAGAAGAGTGCAGACGGGCAGCTGCGGGAGCACGTGACAGGCTGTGCCAGGAGCGAGGGCTACTACGCCATCAGCAGGAAGGAGAAGGATGTCTACCTGGATCTGGAACTGCCTGAGCAGGCCCTACTGGAGGCTGCCGACTACGACGCCTCGGTACGCACACCTCTCTTTACCATCTCTCTACTTCTTATATTATATATAGTCTTTGGCTTTTCATACAATGGTGTCATGTTGTTGCTTGTCATTGGCTCTGTGGTCACAGGTTTTGTTCCAATAAGATTGATGACCTTTGGTCATTGAATACAGGGAAGTTGGTGAACAAGTAGTGTATTTCTTATTTTAGCATATGCTTCACAATGCTGTAGGAAGTCCCGCAGAATTTGTCATGCAGATGTATTCAACAGCTTTACTGCGTCTGCTTGAGGCAATGAAAATGAACTCACTTAATCTGGGGTTAACTATTTTATTGGGCATTTAGGGCAAAGTGCCTCTGACTCTGTAGTATTTACATCGAGGCCATGTGATGGTGTGTATCACCATATGTGTGTCACTGGCCCAATGTAACTCTCCTTCTGTCCTCCCCCTCAGGGCTCAAACCGTCTGCTGTCAGAGAGACGGTCGGAGCAGCGCCGCCTCCTCAGTGCCATAGGCATCCCTGCAGTCATGGACTCTGACCTGCTCAAACTCAATCAGCTCAAGGTACACAACAGCAGTCTGAAACTGTTTGTACCACTGATATTATGTAACTGCTGTGTTATCTCTGCTCTTCAACCACCATGTTATTTCCCATGGGTTTCATTCTGAGAACTCACTTCTGTTACTGTGTAATGAAGACCTTGACTCTTTAAACCCATGCCAGTGTGTTGAAAATGGGGGTGGGGCTGAGTTTGTGAAACCCTGGACTAGAGTAACTAAATGATTATTCCACCACTATGGCACTAACTCTTGCTTCCTTCCTCAGTTCCGGAAGAAGAAGCTTCGATTTGGCCGCAGTAGGATCCATGAATGGGGCCTGTTCACCATGGAACCCATTGCTGCTGATGAGATGGTCATTGAGTATGTGGGCCAGAATATTAGACAGGTACTGGTCATTGTACTGCTTGAGGACTGTATGTGTCTAGGGCCATATTCTAGTCTGTACTTCATTCATCCATAGTGTGGTGTCATAGCAATAGACACATGGAAAACATCAGTGTTAGTCTTTCCTGGGTGTTCAGCTGGCATCATTGTTTGACTGTTTGTGCCCGTTTCTTTGCCAGATGGTGGCTGACAACAGAGAGAAGCGTTATGCCCAGCAGGGCATTGGGAGCAGCTACCTGTTCAGAGTGGACCACGACACCATCATTGATGCTACCAAGTTAGGCAACCTGGCACGCTTCATCAACCACTGCTGCACTGTGAGTCAGCCTATACCTGCACAAGCAAAACAATACAGGATATAACAATGGAGTGAAGCAACGTGAAGACTAAATAGAAATACACACATTTTCATCATAGATATTTAGTGACTCTGATACACACACAATGTTCACAGTAACATTGACTGGTAAGACCCTCTTAATTAAGTTGTTTTGTTTTCTTTGTATTACCTATAACTGGTCTTCATCCTCTTCCTTCCCTAGCCTAACTGCTATGCAAAGGTGATCACCATAGAATCCCAGAAGAAGATTGTGATCTACTCCAAGCAGGCCATTGGCATGAATGAAGAGATTACCTATGACTACAAGTTCCCTCTAGAGGAAAATAAGATTCCCTGTCTGTGTGGAACAGAGAACTGCCGTGGGACGCTCAACTAGATACCACAGCATGACCACTCATGCGGCAGTACCCCATTTCAGTCCCTCCTGTCCCCGCACCACAACCCCTGACAATAACCAAGAACAAAGCCACACCCACCACCAACAGCCCCCCTCCAGACCCCAAAGCCCACCTGCTCCTCCAGACTGTCAAACAGTTGTCTGTACCATATCCAGAAAACAGAGAGAGACATGCAACGTTTGCACTGTTCACATGCTTTAATTTACCTGGGGTTATGGTTTATTATCTTAGGGGCTGTGAGACTCTCCTTCCCAGGGGTGTGATTAATAATCGGGCCCCCTCTCCTGTACCCCAAACCCCTGGATTTAATAACTTAGGACCACTTGTTCCCATTCGTTCAAGGGTGGACATCCCCCCTGCCAACAGCCTTTCCTTGGAATAGAGAATGCAACCGTAACCTATCAGAACTGGTTTTGTGTGTCTTGTCTGCCTCCGCACGGATAGGGAGTGGTCCGGAAGCTTCCGCTAACCCAAACCCTCTGCCCACACACACCAATCCGCACATAAACGCACAGGATTTACAAACATATTCAGGGTTTTAAAGGCGTTCGCAGCGCAGTGTTAGTTACACACTCTAATCCATTGGGACTTCAGTTATGCAAGATTTCCAAAAATTAAGATTGTTAGAGCTTTGTCATTTTATAGTATTGCATATTCTTATTACTATTCTTGTTCTGATTTAGTTGCGTGAGCTGTAGGTGGGTGCGTGACTCCCCTCAGCCGTTTGTTTGGATGAGAGACCATAGACTTAAATATTTGTTTTTCACCATGCTACATAAGAAAAAAATCATTTGTAGATCAAATAGTCTATCTTTAAAGCTTAAGATGGCTGCTGAGTTTTAGTCTGCAGGTTTATCTCAATTTGGAATGCTTTGTTTGTTCCCTTTACGTTCCCCTTTCCCCATTGTGATGTTGTCCCTCCTCACGTTAGGAAGCAGAGAAAGGACCTGACCCATGTGTATCTGTGTGTTTTAAGAGAATGTATTCTTACGAAAGAGAGTATGTTTTTATTCCTGTCGTGTGAAATGTGCTCTCACTGTCAATTAGTAGTTTTGTGCTATTGAACAACCTGCAAATGTCAGGTTGTCTGTGCTTTTTGTATGACATGGTCAAGGCACAGTCAGGAAAAATGTTTCTATGAAATCTCCCTTATTTGGCAAACCATTACAGACAAATCTGTTCAAAAAATGTTTTTAATTTAAATGTAACCTTTATTTAACTAGGCAAGTCAGTTAAGAGCAAATTCTTATTTACAATGATGGCCTACCCGGCTCGACACTGGGCCAATTGTGCGCCACCCTATGGGACTCCCAATTACGGCCGGATGTGATACAGCCTGTAATTGAAACCAGGGACTGTAGTGACGTCTCTTGCACTGAGATGCAGTGCCTTAGACAGCTGCGCTACTCGGGAGCCCGAACATATCTCTGCCCCATTGACCCCTATACAAGTGTTGAGGTCTGTGTATGTTGGACTTAGTCATTGAGTGTGTGTTCTGAATGGTTTTAAAGGGTTAACTTATGTGTAGATCAGATCTGGTAAATCTAGTTTCTAGTTAAGTCGATCTCGAGGGGTCATTTGTCACTGTTATTCATGCTCTCTCAACTCAAGCAGTCGCTGTCCCAAATTTTAATCTTTGATTTAGATGTTTTAAATGTCACAAGGCCCCTCCCTCCATGTTCTGTTCCTTCCACAGCAGAAAAGGTATCTATATTTCTTGTTGCAACAGGCGATTTTCAGTACAAACCAACCTCTAACTTTAAAAATAAAAAGATGGAAAAAAAAGTTCAGACAAATGTACATATTGTAGAAGTGTTTGTTTCTCGTAGAAACACACTGGTTCCAGTCTGTAAATACGTTGTTCCTTTCCTACATCACATGAGGAAAACTGTACATACCTTCCATTGTTCTTTGTTTTTCCTTTTAATTAGATTTTAATATTATTTGCAATATTTCTCTTGTATTAATGCGTTGGACTCTTTTATTAATGGTGCATTAAAATATTTTTTTTAAAAAGTGAAAGCTTTGTTGTTTTTTAAGCCTTGGTTGAGTGTCAGGATTTCCCCTAGCACCTGGGTTGTCTATAGGTGTTGTTATATTCACTCTGGCTATCTAATGCGATTTCGGAGCACTCTCGTCCAAGTGTGCCTGAGTGCAGAATAACTGAGGAATTTACGAAAGCGCAACAACGGTTGAATGTGTTGGCAAAAAAAGATAACGTCCCTAGCCCTTTCATGCGTGAGTTCCAAATATCTCTAACGGTAAGAGTACATTTTATCCGCGCTGCCCTCAAACTAAAGCACGCTGCCTGTTTATATTGTAGCGACCCGCACAGACAGCTGTGTGTTATGTGTTAGGCTAGGAGGTGGTTGTGTTGTACTGACCAGTACCCGGTGTTCGCGGGGTCCGACCTGTCAATCAACCTGCTATCTGCCAATCACGGGAATGCCTGGAATGTTCTGATGCCGGGCATCCTGGTGGTTGGCGGAGTGGCGTGGAGGGGGGTTGGGCAGGGGGGTGGAGCATTGGAAGTTAAGACCAGGTTCAGCCTTTGTTCTCTCTCTCTTACGTCTGGGTTTCACAAGAGAAGGTCACGATTGGCTTGTGGGTTATCTGTCATCTATTTGGCGTGTGCTACGGCCCAAACAGTAGCCTGTGTAAAGTTGGTGTAATTAACCGTCAATTCGTAAACTCAAGCCTCTGTCTGGACAATTGTTCATTTATGATCTAGTCAGGTCATTACAATATGTATAGGTTGTTTCAACTTCAATTTCAAATGATTTTCTAACAAGTTTTTATTTTCGAAAAACAGTTTGTATTTAGATGTGTTCCGCCTCCTCATTCATTCACATAAAAATAGTAATTTACTTTTGCGGACAATTACATTTTTGGGACATTTCTGACACGGACAAAATTCCCCAAGCACTTCCCAATTGTTAGTACAGTTCACGTCTGCAGACATTTGCTCATCTCCTGTCAGAACAGGATCTGCACACGTGTTCACATTTTCATTCCACATTTCTATTGTAGCGTACTGTATGTATGGAGCATAATATATTTGTGTATATTCTTTATCACCGCGGACACGTGAGGTAACGTTACTCATTTTATAACCTTTATGGTGTTCTAGTCAATCGTGCTTATGTAGCCACATTATTCTATTAGCTCTGTAAAACAATGCTAACTGCGTCAGATAAGTATTATCTTTTGTGTTGTATTTTGAAGCTACATGGCCTTATGACTCCCAAGTGGTGCAGCGGTCAAAGGCACAGCACGTCAGTGCAAGAGGCGTCACTACAGGCTCCCTGGTTAAAATCCAGGCGGAGTTTCTATCAAAGTGCCTTATTACGTTATAATAGTTTCCGTATGCCGTTTCTCTGTAGCTCACTGTATGTATGGATCATAATATATTCCTTATAACTGCGGACACGCGAGGTAACGTTACACATCTTTATGGTGTTATAGTCAATCATGCTTACGTAGCTACATTATTATATTAGCTCTGTAAAACAATGCTAGTTGCGTCAGAGAACTATTAGCTTGTGTTGTATTTTGAAGCTACCCTGGCCTTATGACTCCCAAGTGGCGCAGCGGTCTATGGCACTACATCTCAGTGCTCGAGGCGTCAAATCCAGGCTGTATCACAACTGGCTGTAATTGGGAGTCCCATAGTGCAGCGCACAATTGGCCCAGCGTTGTCCGAGTCAATGCAATAAACTATTTTTTATAGCAGTGTTTATTATGTTACTTATTTGTAGTATTGTTTTATTGCTATATCCTTATATTGTATTCTAATGAATAATTCCTCTTTATTCTGTACTTTCAGAAACCACAAACATTATTTGCCAATATCATAACTGGAGCAGGACATCTTTGGAGCTGAAGAATTAGGACAGCTTTTGTATGCTAACGTACACTCCTTAACAGTTTTACTGGATGAAAACACAGCAAGAAAACACATATGCCAATATGTAATAGTCATCTATTTTATTGCAGTATTGGTAGTTGGTTCAACAACTTGTTTTACAAGAGGACAAAAAACTGAATATGCATAACCCATATTTAATATCCATGCAGTGACTGAACAACAACTGCATTTCCACCCCCATCTCTAAAGGCATAGTATCATGGCAGGTCACCTGTCAAGTCACCTGTCAGGTCAGTCAGTCACTTATTGCTGCAGATGTGCTCAATAATGCTTGAGCATGTGATACTCCTAAAAGCATGGTGAAATGCAATACTTCCTGTTTGACCTGACTGTGCCACAGGCCCCTGTGCTGTTGGAGAGCAGATGATGGAAGAGTGTGGGACTGCTGTACCAATCGTCCACGTACAAAGTGTGTCCCTTGCTGAGATGAGGAGCCAGCATGGTCATCACCACGGACCCTGACACCCCAAGCCCCTCATAGTGTTTGATGTCAGTGGTGGACCCTGTGTAAACTATAATATCCTGGACAAATCCTGTCTTCACGTCGCACATGACAAAGAAATTGACTCCAAACCTGTGCCTTTTGGAGGGAATATATTGACGGAACACCAGCCTACCTTTCCATAACATCAGGGACTCATCAATGCATAGGTCCTTGTATGGCACAAAGACCCGACCAAATGCTGATGTCAGGCTGATAAGAACATTTCTTATTTTGTACAACGGGTCACTTAGGATGGCAGTAGCATTGTTGACTAAATGCAGGCATCACAGCAGAACTAGGAAGCGGTCTTGGGAAAAGAGGGTGGCAAAGGAGGGAGTTGCAAACATAAGATCTGTGCTCCAGTATTCTCTTAGGGAGTTCTTCTTTACTATTCCCATGAGAAGGACTGTCACCAGGAAGGTATACATTTCACTAATTGTGGTGTCACCCATTTAGCGAGTTTCCCCCTCACTCCTGGCTCTCTCTTCTCCTGTAGCTCTAAGGCATAGCGATTGGTCTCCTCAACTATGTCTCCCACCAGCTCCTCTGTCAGAAACAACTTGAAGCACTCTGCCTCAGTTGGAAATGGCAAGGGGCGTTGCACTCCAGACTGGGACTCGTCAAAGCAAACAGCAGGGCCAGGAGGGGTGAAATGACTGGTGGCCATCCAGCTACCACAGACCTCCTGTACTTCATCCACTGTCGGTCTGCCTCCATCACCACCAGCATCTTCAAAGGGACCTGGTACTTTGTCAGTGGACAAGGGAAATTCAGAATGCAGCTCCTCACTGTCATTGTCAGAATTTTAAAAAATCTCCAGAATTTCCACATTTGTGAGTTGTCTCCTTTTAAGAGACATTGTTAATGCTACAGCTTAGCTCACCAGCTACATACATAAACAACACTGAATGGCGCAGAGTGGGAGGTTCCGTGGTTGACTGCCGGCACGCGCCACTTGTATCAATAAATCATGTATTTACGGTTTTATTCACATGTTTTCAATTCTAGGTGACAAATCATGCATTCCGATTCTTGCACAGATTGTAATGGGCACATATTATGTGTGTAAAATAATTTTTTGAAGGTTGTACTGATTATGATGAGCTAAGCTAATTCCCGCTGTGTAGCCATGTTTGTTGACATACAATGCATTCTGGGTTTCACGTCTGTTTGACCAAAGATGTTATAACAAAATGAGGTGAGTAAGAGTTCACACTTTTTTTTGAGGACTTCCGGAAATTAATGGTGGGACGTGAACAACGGTAGATGACACACCCCTTCAACACAAATAGACCAAACTCATCTCGTCTTCTCTTATTATCTTCGGTTTCCGTGAGGAAGAAATGCATGGCTGCGCGCTGAAACTAATCGTCGGATTACTTTCGATTTCTATTGTGTTTTACCTAGTTATTTCGATCAATGGTTAGTTCACCCGTGATGTGATTCATTATATATAGTAATTGCTATTCGCTTATTCATATTGTAGTTTATGTCAGCCGAGAGAAAATATGACTGCTTGTGTTGGGTCAATCTTTCCTCAGCGCTACGGACATAACTCACATTCTCCAAACAAGACCCTTTTTACCCAATTTTCCAGGAAAGTACAGGATCTAAGCATCAAATAGAGGCTTTTCTAATTATTTAAGGGGATTTGAATGAAACACCCGATGCATCAGCTGATCGTTTTCCTTCTACAATGAGTCAAAGCCCTCAAAATAGCAATATTATCACTACATTATGCAAGGGTCTCTGTGCTGAGGATGCTTGGCCTTATTTCAATCTGGATGCAAAGGGCTACACCTGGACCAACAAAACTATGTCACGTAAATCTAGAATAGATTTATTCCTAATGTCCCCCTTTTTGTTGCAATTTGTTATAAATGTAGATCATCAATTGGCTCCTTTTTCTGATCATCACTTGATTTCCCTGAGTTTACAAGCTACTAAAAAATCAAAAGGTACTCGAGGATATTGGAAATTAAACAACACACTTCTTAAAGATACTACTCTCATTGAAAACATCAAATTGTTAGCTGAATATATTGTTGCATTAAAATACTTGGGTCATGGAAGTAGATGGGAATTTTTCAAATATAAAGTCAGAGTGGTAGTCATTAAATGCGCCAAAGAGCTGATGCACTTAAAGAACCATAGAGAAAAGGAGATGATGAGCAAGCTTGACAGTTTTCTAAAGAAAGATAATCTATCTGAAGAAGAGGAGTCTATTCAAGTCTTTACAACTAGAATTAGAACAGCTTTACATGGATCTGGCAAAGGGTGCCTTTGTAAGGTCAAGAGCTAAATGTATTGAAGAGGGGGAAAGAAACACTAGTTACTTTTTTGCACTTGAAAAGATACTCTACAAAAGAACATTTGTAACTGCACTCAGAATTAACAATGTTTTATGCAAAGATCCCATTACAATATCATAATTTGTCAATTAATTTGATTAAAACCTTTGCAGCTCTCAATTTCAGGAAGATGGTTGTGAAAGCTACATTTGCCACATTCAGAATTATGTCCCTGTAATTGAGGATGATTTCCACTCATTTTGCAATTCACCCGTGTCAACTGAAGAAATTAGAGAGGCTCTGAATTCAATGAAAAAAGGAAAATCACCTGGCCCTGATGGCCTATCAGTTAAATTCTATAGACAGTTTTGGGAGTTACAAGAACCGATTTTTAATGTTTCAAGATTACATTAAAAGTGGGGAAATAGTCTCCACTATGAAACTGGGCCTTATTTCATTGATTCCCGAAGCCCGATAAAGACCCTTCTCTCGTTGACAATTGGAGACCAATTACTTTATTAAATGTTGATTACAAATTGATTGCTCTGGTTTATGCCAAAAGTTTAAAGAAAGGAATAGATACCATTATAAATGAGACTCAAACAGGGTTTATGAAGGGCCGTCACATAAGCTCTAATATTCATTTAGTCTTGGACCTTGTAGATTATTCAGATGCAATTGACTCAGTTGTCTTATTTTTGGACTTCTGTAAAGCATTTGACACAATTGAACATGAATTTCTCTTTAGGTCTCTTAAACTTTTTGGATTCGGTGAAAATTGTATCAAAGTAATTCTCATGTTTTACAAAGATATAAATAGTTCTGTGTTACTAAACCTTAATACTTCCAAAAGATTCAGTATAAACAGAAGTGTACGACAGGGATGCCCAATTTCGCCATTTTTATTCATTTTGGTTGTGGAACTTCTATCTAGATATTCTGAATAATGCAAATTTGTATGGCTTAACTATTTTTAACAAAGAAATCAAAATTTCCCAACTGGCTGATAATACTACTGTTTTTTTAAGAGACAAACTGTCACGCACTGACTTTAGAGATCCTTTTTATGTCTCTATTTGGTTTGGTCAGGGTGTGATTTGGGTGGACATTCTATCTTTTGTATTTCTTTGTGTCTGGCCGAGTGTGGTTCCCAATCAGAGGCAGCTGTCTATCGTTGTCTCTGATTGGGAATCATACTTAGGTAGCCTTTTTTTCGCACCTATGTTGTGGGACCTTGTCCTTGTATGGTTGCTATTGAGCCCTACAAGTCTGTACGTTTCATTGGTTCTCTCTTTCTTGTTTTTCTGGTTATCATTAAAGAATATGCTTAACCTACCCCACGCTGCATCTTTGTCTAATTCCACCAACGACGATCATTACACAAAGACCAGGTTGCCCTTAATGCTATAACTGCATTTTCTATTGCATCAGGATTAAAACGGAATGTTTCTAAATGTGAAATATTGTGTTTATTTGACTCTGATGATAAACAAATAGAAAATATTCCTGTAAAGGTCTGTGTTAAATATTTAGGAATACATCTGTCATCTGATTCCTGCACATCTGTTTCCTGCACAATTTTCCCCCACATAAAGCTCTCTTGTTGAATAATTCAGACATAACTGTAAGGAATAAGTCATTGTTCTACCCCAGCTGGCATGAGAGGAATATTGACTTTGTTCTTCATGTTTTCGACCACATGGGTAATATTCTCACATATGAACAACTTATAACATTGAAAGAGTTTCCAATACCTTTCAGAGAGTTTATTTCTGTGATCAAAGCTGTTACCAGTGGTCAAACTACACTAATGAAAACTCATCTTAGCGTTGGTAATGATCACAAAGTTTATCCAGAACTCAGATAGGAAGGTGTGGGCTTACTTGATAAATCTTGTTGTAATAAATATATAAGATAAATTCTTCATTCACAAAACCAACTTACACAGAGAGGAACATTTTTCTGGAACATGCTTATTCCTGACATTGTCTGGAAAAATGCATAGTTAAGGCCTTACAAATACTGTATACCAAACAAAGTTAAGGAAGTGCACTTAACATTTTACATAAGATATATCCATGTAATTCTATGATATCCAAATTTGTTCCTATTGATGATATCTGTGTTTTCTGTGAAAAAGAAGGTGAGAATCTCTCACGTGTTCTTTGAATGTAAATGTGTGTCAGAATTTTGGGAAAACCTTGCAAAATCCTTATTTACCATTATGAACACAACCCATGTTTTTGACATGAAAGATATATGTTACTATTGCAATGATAACAAGACCATTGAAATTATTGTGATTTTTTAAAATTCTTGTTGCCAAATATTTTATACACAAACAAAAATGTTGATTGAATTTAACTATTTTATTAAAACATTAACCCTAGTGAATAATAACAAGAATAACGTTTTCCTAAATCATTACAATAAGATTTTTTTCAGAGTGATTACAATTGCACTAGAATTGTTTATTTTTTTTAATATGGTTTGCTTGTTTTAGTATTTTCTCGTTAATACCTGCGTTCTATTTTGTATGATGTAAGAATGTAAATTGTTGATCTGTATTTTTTTTTTTAAAACGTCGGCAAAACAAATTAATTCAATTGTTGTCAGCAGCAGCGTTAGTCACTAACGCTCTAGATAACATGAAAATGGCCAAAGCAGCTCTGCTAGGGCGAGTAAAAACGGTCAGACTGATGTTCTCTCATTTCTGTCTGGAAGTAGCTAGCCAATTTTAGCCAGTTAGCTTAGGTGATTGACTGCGGTTGTGAGGTCAGAACGCTCGGACCAACCCTACTCCTCTCTGACCGCTCCGAATATACAAACGGACAATCTGACAACACACTGAATTTACTAACGCCCAGACCGCACTCTGACACTCCAGGGTGATTTTACGAACACAGAGATGAGATTGTCCTACAATGAATGTTAAGACACGTTCAGACTAGTTTGAAAATATACTTGTTATGACAACGTAATAATTGCATGCGGCAGCTTTCGAAAATAAACAAATGAATTGGACTAGCGCCGTCCCATTGTTGCAAAGAGTTATGGGATATTAGATTTCCTTAGTCATTTGCAATCTAGCTTTCAGGGGGGAAGTTCCAGACTGTAGTAGAATAATATCCATATAAGGTCGTCAAGCGATTTTGTAATGCATAGTCTTTAGATATCGTCTTCTCCTACCCTGTGTGGTACTATACTGTATGTCATCAGGGTGAGTGTGCATAGTGGAACGCACACAATGTCGTACAGGAACTTGCAGGCTTGCCGGAAACTGCAATGCCCTCGTGCATAGAGAGGATTCAACAGAAGGTACGTTTGTCAGTCAAGTTCCACCTGAAAACTGAGTGTTTACTGTGTGTGTGAGAGCGATGGAGAAAACGTGGTGCTTTCTAAATGAAGCCAAGTGGATTGCAAAGTTTCGTGTCAGAGGAGGAGGAAACACAAATAAAGAAGACGAGACCTTGTATGGAACTAGGTTAACAGACACTTAGACCATTATGTGGCAAAGAAGTATGCATTTTCTGAGCTGGTTTAGTTATTTTTTAACTTCATGAACTCTGCTTCTTTAACAAGGGTGATTGAACTCACGCATGTTGCATGTTGTAACATCATTTACAAAACTAGGTGAAGCCGAGTTGTAAAACCCTAAATAGTACATTTTAGAAGTTATTTATTGAATGTTAATCATTCATCCATTTAGGACCTACCTCATTGAATGGGCATAACCCAAACATAATGGCTAAATGATTTACTAGAATTGCATCTGTTTCACTTTGTTTTCAAGCATCTAGTGGCCTTCAAAATGAAAGTGATGAGGCTTGGAGGGTTCTCCCTACCTAGGACACTTACAAGCTTGGTCTGTTCTTTTGGGGGCACTTTGTGACATGCATTTTAAGATAATAATTTGCATTCTTTATTGATAGTTGATCTAGATTGTCAAAATCAGTTATAGTCCACATTCAAACCAAATCAGTGAGACTGTTTAGCAGATGGTCAATGGTAACTTAAAGTTCAGGATGGGTATAACAAGGCTGTTTAACCAGTAAATCCTGCCTGATTCAGCGCTGTGAGTAATATGCTCTCATTTAACCTGGCAATGACAATGTTTTGCAGTCTGTAGCTGAGACTATAGGTAACTTGTCTGTGAATCATGTGACTGTCTGGAAATTTGCAAGGAATGGAAATACAATACAGTGTGTGTCACTTTCCATGTAGTTCTACGCTACTACAATATCTGTTTCACAAAATGTTGTCCATTCAAATGTTGCTGTGTGCATGACTTACAGGGCTGTTCAAGAAGGCTATTATTGGACACAGAGAGATGTTGGATGAATGACCATGTTGTTAAAACAGGAGAACAATACGGCTTCTGACATTTGACATGATATCCAATCCAGTCTAGTCAGAGAGAAAGAATGAAAGGAAGTAAGACTTTTTCTGTCTGCTTCATCGCTCCAGACTGACAGGTAGTAGAGTTCTGTGGTTAAAATCATTGAGCAAGCCAAGCCAAGACAGTAAAAAAAGCCATATTACAACCTGTGGTGACAATTGCATTGAAGACAACAGTCACACAGTTGCGGAATAAATTCAATGACACATACTGTTTGTTTCATCACAAAACCAGAGAGCCACATCTGTGTGAAGTCCACAATGCACATATCGCATGTAACAAACAGTTAACTCAAGCAAGTTAATGTTTTTGACAGTTTACTAAATAAACAAACTACTGATTTACAACCACAGAGTTACCGCAAGTCAGCAGGAGCACTGCCGCCGCCATCCCAGCACCAATTCAACTTAAACATTTGAAACATCATAAAATCAACAAGGCTATATATGCTTAGTTTAATAGACTGAAAACAAACTTAAAGATACCAAAAACAATTTATTTCAATCGATGTTGTTAAATATCATGTGGCTGTCCAAGTAAAACATAACATGTTAACTCACCCTACATGTAGACTAGTTGAACGCTTATGCCATCCTCTCTTTCATGTTGGGAAATCGGTCTATGACACTTTTAGTTTTTGTTGTTAAAGGATAGTTAGCTAAAATGCTTGCTAGCCTAACTACCTGGCATGGGCAACAATGAACCAGCTAAGCTAGCTAGCTAGTTAGTTACCGTGAGCCTACTCAGCTACATATTGAACTTCAAACGTCTCAGGCCAGTGGCACAACATATTAATTTATGGTTAGCTCAGCATCGATGTCATAATCATTGGCCTGTGCAGAGAATTAAGTAAAAGTCCAAATCCCTTCTCCACCCATGGCTTAGGAAAGGGCGGATTTAGCAAGCTAGTTTCTGCAGGACATCAACACAAGCAGACCAGAAAATGACGCTTTGCTTAGGAAGTCATTTGAATGGTCTGAAGCCAAATCCAAACTGGCCTCCCTTGGGGGGCGTTTTGTGGCACCAGGACAACCCACTGTTGAGCTCAGCTCAATGCTGATTGGCTAATTATTATTATTTAATATTATTTTATTTTTTAATCAAGGGAGACCAAATGCTTGCTGGCATCAATCAATCAAATGCTATGGCGGCAACATGTAAATAGTATTTTGGTCCAGACAGCATCAGATACATGGGCTACACATTCTGAGACCGAGGGAAGCTGTTTCCCTCGCTCGGATGATTTCTCCGGTGAGATTCAGCTACTTGCGAATTGAAGTAAATTTATGAAAACGCAGAGATGAAAGATAAATTATTTTATATTTAATTTTATTGGTTAAATATTTGGGAAAGCCTGGCTTCCCTTGGCGTCCATGAATACACGCCACTGCGGACAGTGAATAATATATTTCTAGTGAACATAGCAGGTCCGTACTGATTATGACTGTTCTAGTCCCCAAACCAGATTCCCTCTGTCATATAGCCTACACAATAAATAAATCATTCAGTGCTCCACATAGATGTTGCCTTCCTGTAGTTTTTTGTGTGGAATGTGAACTTGTGTGGGCGTGGGTGAGGTGTAGAATACAGTAGAATTTCAGGGTGAAAGCCTGCAGCAGCCTGGTATGGCAAGTCCACCGCTGCTGACGGTAAGGCGCTACAGAGTGTGGTACGCTCAGCCGAACGCACCATTGGGTGCACACTGCCTGCCCTCCAGGACACTTAAAACACCAGGTGTCACAGGAAGGGCAAGAAGATAATCAGGAACCTCAGCCACCCGAGCCACGGCCTGTTCCCCCCGCTTCCATCACTCAGACGCGGGCAGTATAGGAGCATAATGGCAAAAACTGACAGACTGGCCAATAGCTTCTACCACCAGACCATAATGCTGCTGAATAGCCACCACTAGTCAGCTATTTGCTCCCTCTATGGACATTTCCCCCCTCAACAAACATGTATCCTGCCCCCACCCCAATGGACATTTATCACTGTTACAGTTGGAAATGTGTGTATATATTTTGTTGGTGTATTGTTTCAATCAATTCCCTGACCTGCACTGTCGGAGCTCAGAGTTTAAGAATTGCACTGTACCCTGCAATTACATCTGCAACCCCGTGCATGTGACTAATAAACTCCAATCTAATCATGGTGGCATATAGCCTATCTACAGTAAGCTACATTTAAACGAAAAGACCAATCGAGGTAATTTTGCATAGTGATCTTTGCCTTTCTTTGATGTTAGAACAAACACGAAATCAAAGGTCATCAATTAAGTCCAGTGAAGCGGAGCAGTTTACGATCGATGTGTACAAACCGATCAGGGCTGCGTTCAGTACGTTTTTACGTTCTGGAACGTTCAATTGAACGGAAACGGTGCTGTACTGAACGACCTGGGTTGGGGAGCACTGTTAGCATGACCACTTCCCTTTAAAACACGTCACTCTGCTTCCAGGCACACCTCCCCACATCTACCAAACGGTAGTCTATTCAAGAGCGAACAAGAACCTTTTGGGGGAACGTGTCGTTCAGTACAAACCGTTGTTCAACGCAGCAAACGTTTAAGAGGACTGAACGCACCTCTACCTCTCCCTGTCTTTTTTCAATTTGTTCTCTCTCGTTGTTTATCTCCGCTCTTTTAGAAGGTTGGATCGCAGAGGGAGTTGTAGGAGATCAACAAGGACGACTCAGTAACTAATCAACCAAACATCAATTGTTGATAGTAGCAACTAGCAACAGTGAAGAATGTCGACGAAAGAACGGGGCCTGGTTTATCTCGTCACCGGGGGCTGTGGGTTCCTCGGACAACACCTGTTACAGGTCCTTTTGGAGAAAGAGGATGCGGTAACGGAAATTCGACTTTTTGACAAACACATCGACTCAAGTTTAAATGGCCACAGCACAGGTAAAACACAAATATATGATTGAAACATAAATTGTAAATGTCTGGCAGTTCACTGACATGCTCAAACCCCATTTGTAGTTTTCTTGTCTAATAATGTTTTATGCATATTTCATTGTCATAACCATACACCACACGAGGCTGCTGAGTAGAAAACGGCTCATAAATGTCCAGAATGATTTGCAGTTGTGGGACTGGTGGAGTTTTAAACATGAAAGTTAAGCTACTCTTAACCCTTATTCATGGTTACAATTATTATTGGGCTCAGCTACTCCTAGCAAGATATAAAGAGACTCAAGTGGGCAAGACTTCTAATCTTGAATGTCCAGGGGTTTGTTTATGCACTGAGAAGAGGTGGGATGTCAACTCCTCAGTGAAACAGTTTGGGTTTTTATCTACCTTAGCACATTGAAATGACTGAAAGTGAGATAACCTAGACTAGCATCACAGACCTTTACCCACATACATACCCAATCAAATAGATTCTGGATATCAGCTTTATTCCATAACTCTTTTCTGACACCCTTTATTTTTTTCTTACTCATATATTCTCAGGCATAAGAACATGCACATTTTAATTTTACTAACTTTGTACAAAATTGTATTGCATTGTCAGTCTTCACTACAGAAACAGAGTCATATATGGGATAGAGGTGGAGAATGGGCAGTAGGTAGATGGACTGAGAGGGAGAGATGGGAAAGCTGAAAGTCAGATACATACTAGAGTGTGACAGAGATGAGAGTTAGCGAATGTCACTGAAAGGGAAATGTTAGGATAGTAAACAACACATATCTACACTCCGCTGAGATCACTTCTACATCTGAATTCCTTGCTGTTTGGGGTTTTAGGCTGGGTTTCTATATAAGCACTTTGTGACATCTGCTGATGTAAAAAACTCTTTATAAATGCGTTTGATTTGATTTGACTGCATCGGTCTGCATGAACAATGTCATAACATGATGAGGTCTTGGACACAGATGGCCCACACCCCTCCTAATTCCATTTCCTGTCCTTGAACACTGTAGCCGGCCTATGTAATTTCCCCTAACCTGTGACATGTCATAACAGGAATCTCCACCTGCACCCTGTCACCTTGTGTGACTTTATAGTTTTTGTGGAATATGAATCAGAAAGGCAGGGCGGTATGTGGGGAAGGTTGCGCTCTTCACAGAGTGACAGGTTTGTTGGACAGAGCCTTCCTCCAAACTCAGTGATAGAAGATCACTCCATAGATGTGTTTGACTGATGAGCTAAATACATGGCATTGATTACAAATGAAATCGCCCACATAGGCTTACATTGTTAGTCTTTAACCTCTATATTGCCATAGGCTACATCCAGGTAATATTAGAATACCTTGTTTTCTCTTAAATAGCAAACATATATATTTCTCCCCTGGTGAGAATGTGCTTTTCAAGTAGAGGAGATATAGGGGAGGAAAAATTGAAAAAATGATTTGCTTACCATTCATTATGTAGGCCAGTGGTATTCACCTCCTACTATGTCTGGAGCTGTTGTATTCGGTGCATGTGACTAATACAATTTGATTTGATTTGCTACTTAACCAAGCCACTGAGGCAGAGCTAAAAGAGACAGCTGCAGTAGTGTGACTTCAAGGCAAGAATGTTTTTTAAGAGTCAGGACCATTCCTGTGGTTACTTGGACTCCAGCCCCGTCCTGGCTTCATGGTCATCAGATATATTTCAAGGCCATGATCTAGATAAGCCAAGCCAGGGACAGCACATTGAGAATAAGGGAAGCTTCTTTTCCATCTTATCATTCCAAGAAGGAAAGACGGAACAAACAGACAAATGCTCTCAAAAGACACATTTGTGAAGAACGTGATTTTGTTGAGACCCACCTACCGGTGTTCCGATAAACATAAAGACCTTGTATGAGAAGACATTAATTGTGGTGGGGTGATTGGGTCTTTTATATCAACAATCAGATTACTTTTTTTCCAGAGACAGAGTTCCTCAGTGGACCCAGCTTTGGTTAGGTAGCTAGGCAACGTAGGATCTGATTTAGAGGAAACAAATGAACACTCAAGTCAAAGAATCAAAGAATACTTCATATAGCCATGGAAACATGCATAGAAAGACTTGGTTCCTCCTCACACAACATATGTACAGTGGGGCAAAAAAAACGTATTTAGTCAGCCACCAATTGTGCAAGTTCTCCCACTTAAAAAGACGAGAGAGGCCTGTAATTTTCATCATCACTTCAACTATGACAGACAAAATGAGGGGGGAAAATCCAGAAAATCACATTGTATTATTTTTAATGAATTTATTTGCAAATTATGGTGGAAAATAAGTAATTGGTCAATAACAAAGGTTTATCTCAATACTTTGTTATATACCCTTTGTTGGCAATGACAGGTCATTGGGGGCTGTTGCTGGGCAACACGGACTTTCAACTCCCTCCAAAGATTTTCTACGGGGTTGAGATCTGGAGACTGGCTAGGCCACTCCAGGACCTTGAAATGCTTCTTACGAAGCCACTCCTTCCTTGCCCGGCGGTGTGTTTGGGATCATTGTCATGCTGAAAGACCCAGCTACCTTTAATCTTCAATGCCCTTGCTGATGGAAGGAGGTTTTCACTCAAAATCTCACGATACATTGCCCCATTCATTCTTTCCTTTACACGGATCAGTCGTCCTGGTCCCTTTGCAGAAAAACAGCCCCACTGCATGATGTTTCCACCCCCATGCTTCACAGTTTAATAATTGTATTATTGTGCATTGTAGATCAGTTTATAGATATTTCATTCAGGTGAAAACTATCTCTTTATAGTTTTATATACATTATATCTAACATCTTACAACCCCCACACACACACACACACCTTTCTCCCTCTCTCCCCCATCAGAGCGGGTAAAGGTGGTGGTGACACAGGGGGACATCACAGATTACTCCAGTGTCCGGGAGGTTTCCAAGGGGGCAGACCTGGTCATCCACACAGCCAGCCTGGTGGATGTCTGGCACAGAGTCCCTGAGACAGTCATCCAGGCTGTGAATGTTCAAGGTAAGGCCTCAGACACAGCAATAGCATTAACTGGCTGAGAATATGCACCAATTTGTACATGTAGAATCGCATAAAAATGTGATCAGTCAGACGTCGACAGCGGGTGGTCCTTAAAACACAGCGCGCTGAACGGTGGGCAGACGAACACTAGATCCACATTCGGTGCGATGTGTGGAAGCCTTAAGACACAGGAGGATTTATGAAGAAGGGAATGGAAAATATGTTGAGGGAAAGGAAAAGAGAAGAGGGAGAAATGGTTGCCTTCGAGACAAACATAGGAGGGGTGGTTGGCTTCTCTTGACTGTAAATTAAACCACAACAGGAACTGTTATGGAGACTCATGAAAACCCATGAAATAGTATTCCCTAAAGTTATTGTGATTCATGGTATAACCCACGTTTTTCCTGTTTGCCTGTCGCCTCTCCCTTCCTATAGTGCCTGGTGTTTCCCTCCGAACATTTTAACTATAAAACTGCCCCTTGAGCCTGTTGAAGGATGACAACTACAACAATGGTTTTATAGTCAGCAAACATAGACATACACAAATAAGGTCATTATTTATTTATTTATGTAGTGGGTAAATGTGTGTGAGTCTCTGAGAAGTCCTGTTTATAGAAATTGTGTGTGTGTGTCTCTGAGAGGGCCTGTTTATAGAAATTGTGTGTGTGTGTCTCTGAGAGGGCCTGTTTATAGAAATTGTGTGTGTGTGTCTCTGAGAGGGCCTGTTTATAGAAATTGTGTGTGTGTGTCTCTGAGAGGGCCTGTTTATAGAAATTGTGTGTGTGTGTCTCTGAGAGGGCCTGTTTATAGAAATTGTGTGTGTGTGTCTCTGAGAGGGCCTGTTTATAGAAATTGTGTGTGTGTGTCTCTGAGAGGGCCTGTTTATAGAAATTGTGTGTGTGTGTCTCTGAGAGGGCCTGTTTATAGAAATTGTGTGTGTGTGTCTCTGAGAAGGTCTGTTTATAGAGATTGTGTGTGTGCTTGTCATGAGATTGAAATGGCTGTAAAAGACTCCTCTCAAAAGGTTTCACATCTCACGATAAGGTTAGTGCCAGCCTGTCAGGTGGTTTTCATGCAACTGAATTACCTACAAACTCAACTTATTGATGGGAATCAGCTGCTCTCTGTGATCCACTGCAATTCATCTGGTTTCTATTAAACTAACAACATCAAATTAAAATAGCAAGCCCTTTGAAGTATTATATAAGCCCAATTGAACACTGACACTTTGTTTCCAGTTTGTGGTTATTCTATCTATTCCCCATCTGGTGGGTTGCCTACTGTGTTGTGTGTGTGTGTTACTGTATATTTAGTTATTTATCTGTTATTTTACCAGGTAAGTTGACTGAGAACACATTCTCATTTCCAGCAATGACCAGGGGAATAGTTACAGGGGAGAGGAGGGGGATGAATGAGCCAATTGTAAACTGGGGATTATTAGGTGACCGTGATGGTTTGAGGGCCAGATTGGGAATTTAGCCAGGACACCGAGGTTAACACCCCTACTCTTACGATAAGTGCCATGGGATCTTTAATGACCTCAGAGAGTCAGGACACCCTTTTAACGTCCCATCCGAAAGACGTCACCCTACACAGGGCAGTGTCCTGTCACTGCCCCAATCACTGCCCTGGGGCATTGGGATATATATTTTTTTAGACCAGAGGAAAGAGTGCCTCCTACTGGCCCATATCAGATGTTTCACATCCTTCTAGGATGTTTGTGTTGAGCTCTGAGAAAATATTTATCATCCCGGGTTAGTTCCTAGAACATGCTCGTCCAGGTGCTTGTGTAGCCAACGTCTCTGTCCAGATGTTCTGCACGCACTTACTGTTGACCGCATCACACCCTAGCCCTTTCTTTCTGCATCACACCCTAGCCCTTTCTTTCTGCATCACACCCTAGCCCTTTCTTTCTGCATCACACCCTAGCCCTTTCTTTCTGCAATTAAATCAATGATAACCTCTAGTTATTGGCCTCGAGAATGTTTCTCTTCCTCTCTCCTTGTCTCTCTAACAGGAACTGTGAATGTGATCAATGCCTGTGTGGAGAATGGTATTCAGTATCTGGTCTACACCAGCAGCATGGAGGTGGTCGGCCCCAATGTGAAAGGAGACCCCTTTATCAGGTAGATAAATATCTGTTTCTCCTTTAGGCTTTCGTTATTTTTTTCCTCTTTCCACTAAATCACTACCTCTCCTCCATCTGTCTTTTGTCTGGCCCGTACGGTAGAGATTTCCCTTATCTGGGATGTGTTTGGCATTCTCTTCCTTTCACATCAGCTAAAGCAGTCACGGTATCTGTAAAAATGTCTATCAGCCTTTGCATGCATGACTGGCTTTCCTAAAATATTCACAGAAACAACAGGATGAGTCCTGCACAGCCAGCAAGGAGAAACAACATCATGAAAACTGCCAATATCCATCTGACTATTATATTGAATCATTCCACATGTGAATGTGATATTCTGTTCAAAGGTCATCAAATAATAACACCCCCCCCCCCATCTCGCTCTCTCTCTTTCATGCACAGAGGTGATGAAGACACCATCTACAATGTTTATCATGATATGCCCTACCCCAGGAGCAAGGCCAAGGCAGAGAAACTGGTGTTGGAGGCCAATGGCAATAAGGTACTTTTATTAACACATCGCATCTCATACAAAGACGTGGTAATAACACACACAGACCAACTCACACACTTCTATTTGATGGACATTTGAAAGATCCAGGGGATAGTTGCCTTTAAATGTACCCTCATTAATAGCCTGATTCAGATAGGGAATCCCTTCATGGACCATAATCAGATACTTATTCTCTCTCTTTGACTGAACTGCTCCAAAAGGTACAGAACACAAATATACTATAGTAATCCATTACAAAAAATGGTTTGGAGCTTATGATGCAAGTAAGATTTTTTTCGCCCAATGGCCATATTTGTGCTGTTACTCTGCGCAAAAAATTAATATTTCTGAGTTATGGTAGAATTATTTTCGACTGTTACTCTGCCAAAAAGCTGTTGAAGTGTTCCCTTGTGGCCTTGTGCGTTAGTCTACTCCACCCTTCTGTTAACATGTTGAGTTAAAACTGCATATTTGGGATTCTGGGTTTCCAAACTGTTCATTTCCCGTCCACTCCCATCAGTTTCTAATGCTCTGTTACCACATCCTTCCTCTCCTCTCTCTGGCCAGGTGAATGAAGGGGCCTGCTTGTACACATGCTCCCTCCGTCCCACAGGGATCTATGGTGAGCAGCACCAGCTGATGAGGGACTTCTATCAGATGGGTGTGAGGACAGGGGGCTGGATCATTCGAGGCGTCCCAAAGGACACGGAACATGGTCGTGTCTATGCAGGTGAGTCCTGAAACGCGTGCTGATACCTAGCCACACCTACAAGATCTTTTAGCTGATTTTCTACTGGGCTCTTGGTTATGTACCAAGGTGGCTACTTAACTTGTTCAACAGCCCTAGTGGATTAGGTTAGTGGTATACACGTTCTCAGCATAGTTTTCTTCTTTTTCAGGTAACGTGGCTTGGATGCATCTGCTGGCTGCTCGCTCCCTGAGAGAGCACCCCCAAAGGCTTGGAGGGGAAGTTTACTTCTGCTATGACGACTCACCCTACAAGAGTTATGAGGATTTCAACATGCAGTTCCTGTCTGGGTTCAACTTCCGCCAGGTCCATGTGCCGCTATTGGTGCTGTGGTTGGTGGCGTGCCTGAATGACCTGCTCCGCTGGGTGCTGAAGCCTGTGTGCAGCTACACACCATTACTCAACCGCTACACACTCGCTGTGGCCAGCACCTCCTTCACAGTGGGTTCAAACAAGGCCCAGCGCCACTTCCAGTACCGCCCCCTCTATGACTGGGACCAGTGCAAGGCCCGCACACAGAGATGGGTGGACACCTTTCCCTTCACAGGCCCCAAGGACTCCTGATCTGGGCTGGTCTGGTGGAACCTTGTCTGGGCTAAACCGATGCATCACACATCATAACCTGGGATGGATGGAGGAGTGAGAGGACTTTCTCAGATTTATATTCTCACTATGTTTGCTTCATCATAAGCAGTATTATCATTACACATATGCAAACAAACTCTTGACCCCTGAACTCTTAAACCCTGAACTACGACCTCCTATACGTGTTCTTCAAAAATGGTTATGTCCTCCTACCTGTCATTACTTGTGGCTAGCCTGTAGCTCCTCAGGCAAAATGATGACAAGGCATGTTCCACACTGAAATGGGTCACTTATCCATCCCATGATCTTCTGATTCACATGAGACCCTTCCCAGCCCTAAATAAGAGATAATATATTGAAGATTCAATATAAATGTTTGGGGCTTTATCGGACATTGCAATATTCATCTTCTTACAAAAACGGTAGATATAATGTGATAGTAGTCATAAAAGGGGATAGATATGTGATCTAGGAAAGCTGCTCATGAATTGTTTTGAGTCTATTTCCAACAATACATTGCTATACATATTTTGCAATACATACATGAAAATGCAATACATTTTTCACAAGACATCATCACTACATAGACTTGATCTGTTTTTGTTGAAGAGCACTAGTGCAGAAAATAAGTATTTACCTCTTCAACATGCATTAATGCACACAGAGAATATTCTCTGAATATGTTCTATGTGATTTTAGAGTTTTGTGAATCACCTGCTGTACATTAAGGTAATATAATCATCTGAATGCACTGACAATTTAAAAACAATAATTTAAAAAATATTTTAAAATAATATTTGCCAGTGCATTCAGATTTTAAACTTCAGACAGAGAAATGGTTCATTTTATATTTCATGCCTATTGATGAAATTATAATTTTGAGAAGTAGTGTTACTTAAAGAGCAACTGAAGGCAATAAAAAAACATATATTCTATTCTCTGGTAGAAAATGGCCTATGTCTCAAAGCAACTATACATTAATGAAATGTAAGCATTTCATGAGACGCCTATAAAAGATGTGTAACATGAAAATATTGTCCCATTTACAATGTGTAATTTATTGACAGTCGCTAACTATCCCCAGAGATAGGCTATCCAAAGTCAAAACAATTTTGACACTGTCGCACACCAGCCGGCAAAGAAGTTGGATAGCGTGCTAGATAATTTAGGCTTCTTCCAGACACAACCTTGTTCGACTGTTTCAAGTTATCTCAAAGGGTGTGTATTGTTTTGGCAGAGTGTAAGTACAAATGCTTCCCACATCGGAAAACACAACAGACACCCACATCAAAGAGCGCCGAGACCCAAAACTTGTTAAGTTTAATTTCCTAATGAGGAGAATTGAAACCAGGACTCGATCAGGAAGTTCAGCCCTCTTTAAGAAAACAATTAGACATACTTGGAACACAGGAGGTTGGGGGCATCTTAATTGGGGAGGATGGGCTTGTGGCAAGGACTGGAGCGGAATTGGTGGAATGGTATGTGTTTTTTTATTTATTTTTTGCTTTTTATTTTTGCATTTTCCAATTAAGAACATTCAAAACAAAAGTGAAAAGATATTAGACAACGATAGGACAAAGTGACAGTAACAGACGAACATAAAAAAATATATATATAATTATAGTTATATAAACAAACATACAATAATAAAAAATAAAATATTTAAAAAAAAATAACGAGACATTGGATCACCTGCCGTAGGCTACATAATATACATTACGTGTGAAACATTATGTGAGGATTATATATAGATTCAATCAATGAGATGTGGGGGGAGATTCTCCATATAGTCAAAAGGTTGCCAAATTTTGTAAAATGTCTTTAACCGTGCTTTTACACCTGCATTGTTTGCTGTTTGGGGTTTTAGGCTGGGTTTCTGTACAGCACTTTGAGATATCAGCTGATGTACGAAGGGCTATATAAATAAATTTGATTTGATTTGATTTAACTTATTCCTCAAGTAGTAAGTGATTTTCTCCAAAGGGATACAACTAATAACTTCCGAAAGCCACATTGCAACTGGCAGGGAGGAATCCAATTTCCATTTCAAGGCAATACATATCTTGGCAATCGCTAGCAATATTTCTGTTAGCTTTATAGTATGGCTTTGCCTAAGATTGGTGTTAGTAAAGTTACCCAGTAGACAGACCTCCGGGTCTAAAGGGAATGCAACCCCGTGAATTGAGGATATGGCATTGCATACCCCCTGCCAGAAACCGTGTAGTTTTGAACACTGCCAAGTGGAATGGAGGAATGTTCCTTCATCTAAAACATAGGGAGGAGATATCTGGGTTGAACCTGTGCAGTCTAGATGGGGTGATATAGAGCTGATGGAGGAAATTAAACTGGATCAGTCTGTATCTGGAGTTCAATGTGAGAGAGAATACAGTAGACGGCACGGGTCAAAATGATCGATTGATGACCGTACGTCATGATGACGTGTACATGTCAGAATATGGGCCTCCGGCCCGTCCCCCCCCCTGTTCATGTGTTCACGTGTTAGAGGGTGTGTGTTATTTTATATATCTATGGAATGCTTTGAAGTAGTCATGTTGCTTGGTGTCTAGGGGGCTGGTTGAACTGGGGAGGGTGGGGTTGAGTGTTTGAACTTTTGGGACTGTGTATGTCCCCCCACCCCCAGTTTTATCTCCCTTATGGTTGTTATCTATGAAGCAGGAATGTCCAGGGTTATGTATCTGGGGCCTAGGCTTTATAAATGTCCAGAACAAGCCATTTTTAAGACCTGAATATTAAACATCTAAAATATGTCTACAAGGGGAATTCTCGGAGTGCTCTGTAGCTCATGTCATGAATCCAACGCCAAAAGCCTGGAGGATATTTTGCTTGAGGCTCCAGAATGTTTTAAAATACAAGCGAGGGACATATTTCGTACATATTCAACCCGGAGGAATCTACGGTTAAGATATTCACAGACAGCGTGTCCCAACCCTTTTATCGTGCAGAACCCGAGCCTTTTTCTCCAGCGCTAAGGATGCGAGAATGGCTTAAAATAAGGCTAGCTTTGTGTCAAATGGAACGCGCCCTGAGTGCTTCAAGGCTGCCAGGATATGCGTTGGAAGAACAAGTCTGTGGACGAAATTATCTGATGGCTCTGAGAGTCACTTCCATGGCTTATACCCCAGACTCCAGAGTGACAATTTTAGCATGTGAACAATTTGATAGGGCAAATGCTACGAAAACGGTCAGTTCATATGTATCCTCCAATGCATGCAAGTGTAAATTGTACATTTTTTCAAATAATGTTCAGTTTTAAATGGCGCGATTACCACATTTTCCGAACCCTGATGAATAAGCTGGACAGTCTTTTCGAAAATCGTGAACAATTACGGCGATGGCCGAGGTTATCGTTGAGACATACCCCGGAACAACAAGGTGGGAGGCGGATCTTTCCCTGGATGGAAAGTGGACAGAGCTTCGACGGAGCGCGGAAAATACTTTGCGATGGGGAATTGGAAACGGATAATGTTCAGGGCTAACAGGACCCTATATCTGGAAGAAATAGTAAAAAAATTGAATTATAACGTGTGTTAAAATGTAGGTGTTAATTTCGAAAATGTATAGCCCCATTTAACTAAGGGGTAGGGTCCCACGCTAGGGTCTGGCGCAGACAACTGTAAGATCTGAAAAACATGTATTATTTTATAGTCTATTCCTACATGGGTATGTTAAGAACATTACGTTTTATTAAAGTTTGTAATAATGTACAAAGACCGGCCTCCAAGTTTTTTTTTTACATAAAACACGTGTGATGCATGTTTAAATATTATTCAAATGTGTTACTTAATTCAAACATGTCTTAAAGGTTGTACGAAATATTTTGGAATTTAAAAAACGGCATCTCACCCTTTAACTATGGGAAAAGCCTATTTAACAACGTCTTCCAGCTCTGTCGCGAAGTAAAATAGAATCAGGGGTGTGTGTGTGTGTGTGTGAGTGGGCTTGTGACGTAGCAACAGGCGTGTGTGTGTGTGGTTGTGTGTGTGTTACATAAACCCTAAGGTGGGGGGTTCAACCCGGGGTCCCAGAGCTCTATCTGTAGAGAATCGTTTGAAACCAAGGTTTACATTATCCGTCATATGGCCTGTCAAGATATAGGCCTACAGCCCGGGTTAAACACTGATATCTAATCAACACACAGGGATTCTAGCAAACCCAATGCAGACAGAACGGTACTTTGAATTCAAAGCCTTTTGGGGGGCTCTAAAACAGACATACAGGGGTGGGGTGTAGCATACATCTCTCAAAAACTCATTCCGTACTTTTAGATAGTTAGGGACAGAACTATTTTTAATCTCGCATAATGGATATTTCTGGAGGTGAATAAATGAAAAACATATTTTAAGATTTGTTTGAATATTATTGGAATATTAACCCCTAGTTATTTGGGTATTTCAGGCCAAAAGGCCAATATAGGTTAAAAAAGTGTAGATATAGCGTATAACTGTTAATATTGTCTAATGGTGTCTAGGATCCCCGACATTTACGCAGCTTTTACGTGATTTACCGGATCTGGAACAACATGAGGGGGGTTCACAGGAGCAAAAGTCAGGCAGGCAATCACCAGCGGCCTTTTTTCGTTGTAAGTCCTTATAATTAAACACATACCCAATAATATTTATACATAAAAAATTTAAAAATAGGGTGTACTATTTAAAAATATATATATTTTATGTATTTACAGCCGACATACAGCCAGGAATGATAAAGGATGCGTTATGGACATCTGACACGCCGGACTTTGATGCAATTCTACCGTTCTGTACAAGCGATTTTTCAAACTCACCGCGAATCCAGGGAGCATCGACCCCCTCCCGAAATATTCCAGACCGCAACATGCAAAGAGCAGCGGTGGCCCAAGTACATTGCTCTGAATCAAGCCCACCAGAAAACTACTGTTGGGCCGGGAACTTGCTGCTTCACGAGCCGGCGCTCCAGGGACACGGTATGAGACCATTATACAGTTTTGTTATTAGTTATACGCCTTTTTATTAGTTATAGATCTGTTGACAGCCTATGTTAAAACAAGGACAAATTATGTTTTTTTCAGACTGCCCGCCCGGAGACAGGCCCAGCAGAATCTGGAACGCTAGAGGGAAAAAGTCACACACCCCCGGTTTCGGCGATTCGTCACAACAAGCGCCAAAAAAGCTGAGGTATTTTAACTATGTATTGTTAATATATATTATTATAACGGAAAGGTATTTGACATTTGTATGCAGCTAACATATATTTTTTTATATCTAATAACGTAATTTTGTATGTATTATTTTCATTCAGACTCCGCCCCGGCGAAAAACGGCACAGACGGCCACATACATCTAGAGCTGGGGGATTCCGGCGCCCTGAGCATTCCCGATGAAACACCCGAGAGAACTGTTTTTAATGACATGTCAGATGTTGACGACCAGCTATTCTGTGATGCGGCCAACCTTATCGACCCAGTCAATTCTACGGCCTCAGTACCTGCAGCCGAACAAGAAAGGTTTTTCACATTATTTTCCAGGGCTTTGAAATCGAGGAATGTTTTGCTATACAAACGACTGGGGGATTTAATTGAGAGACAGTACAGAGACGATATGTTATTCTGGCATAGAACAATTCCACGCATGTTAAACAGCAACCCCATTAAAAAACGCAAATACAGACGCTAAAATCATACATGTAACACCAACCATTACAGAAAGACCCAAAAAACGAACACCCTTAATTATCCAAAAATGGCAGAACTACCGCAACAAGGGGAGACAGTTGAAAGCCTCTTATCCCAGATTCCAGCCGAACTCCTAGAAGTTATTAAACGTATGAACGAGTCAGGAACGTTAGATGAAAGCATATTAACACAGATTCCAGCCGAACTCTTAGAAATGATTAATCGTATGAACGAGTCAGGGCCGCCTGAGGAAAACATGTTATCCCAGATTCCCGAAGCCCTCATAACCTTAATTAATCGGATGAACGAGAGTCAGACAATTTCGGCCCCGACCACCCCAACAGTGATAGAACAACCAGTAACGCCCAGGTCCGTAGAGTCTGAAACGCCACAAGATGTTTTTGGGGAATTGGACAATTGTCTAATAAATCTGGCGGCAGATGTTCATGATAGACGTGTCAGGGTTGTGTACAGGAATAAATTCAACAATACAGAGATTCGACAGTTTTTCAATTTCCTATGGGTGAATCAGAATCTTGACTATGCTGTATTTTACATGATGATAATGGACACTCTAAATGATCTGTTAGAGACTGCAAGAGATTATGGCGAACCTCGTGATGTCTTACAGTTGGAAATTTGTGGAGATAGCCTGCATAACACAGTATCTCTTATTTTACCCAATGGCGAAGCAGATCTTGAACAATTTACCGCGCTGGTAGAACGCCTTGTTCAGTCAAATTTAGCCATCATAGCCGATCGGACCAATCGGATTTGTAGTGCAAATAATACGTCAACCGCAGGGGGGTGGTGGGCAGAGAAGGAAGCTTGATAGCCTAATGCAGTCAGAAATCATAAGCAATAAAAGGGCCTACCTCATAAACGTTCACAATACTGATAATAAGCTATGTTTTGCAATAGGCCTAGCGCATTTACTTAACCCCGGATGTACTGATCTGACGGCATTGCAAAAGGCTAGAGAGATCCAAACGGCGGTGGGTCTCGGGATACAGGAAGGGGTGGCATTCTCAGACATTGTCAAATTTGAAAACTTTCTGAATATCAAGATTGTGGTTTTGTACCACAGTAGAGCTAATGCAGCTCTCTTGAAGTTCCAAAACACCCCCCAATCGCACCCTCAGATTCTGTACTTTTATGTGCAAAATGAACATTACTACGCCGTTACCAACATCACGGCGTTCATAGGCGCACCCTATGTGTGTCCATCCTGCCATACCGGCTACACCCGAAAGGGGGGGCACTCATGCCATTATAACTGTTCGGTATGTCAGGATGCAGAGTGCCCTATACAAACCCTAAACTTGACACCATGTGAGGATTGCCATCGCACATGTCGTTCGACCTACTGTTACGAGAAACACAAAATTGAAACATGGCACCCTAAGGCCTGTAAATCTGTAAGCATTTGTGCCATTAACAAGAAATGCCCAAAATGTCATTGCAATTACAGCCTTAAAACAGATAGCCCTAAACCACATGTTTGTGGAATCATACATTGTCCAATCTGTAAAGGGGCTCTGAAAAGCAGAAATGCTGAAGTGGTTCAAGAAGTGCCACACGAGTGTTATATTCAGCCCTTGGCTGAAGATGAACATTCAGAGAAATAAGTGTTCTATGATTTTGAGACAAATCAGCAATCGGGGGATCATTTGCCTATTTTTGTATCTACCATGACATTCAAGGGGGAAAAATGGTCTGCAGAAGGATCCAATTGTGCACTACTCTTTCTAAAACATTTTAGAAAACCACAGTACCGAAACTTTACGTTTATAGCGCACAATGCTAGAGCCTACGACTCTTACCTTCTTCTGAACCCCTTGATACAGCAAGGCGTGGCCCCCAGTGTCATAGCTCAAGGTAGTAAAATCTTGTGTTTTGTAGATCCAGCCTTCAACCAGAGATACATTGACAGTTTAAGCTTCTTACCCATGAGATTGGCTCAAATGCCAGAGGCCTTGGGTTTTGAAAACTCTGTGAAAGGCTGGTTCCCCCACTTCTTCACATCTGAGGAGAATCTACATTATATCGGATCATATCCCAGCCCAGAAATGTACGGGTGTGATCAAATGTCTCCCAAAGAGCGTGAGAGATTCATGACTTGGTATGAGACAGTAAGACATGGCACCTTTGATTTCCATAAAGAGATGGAATCATACTGTGACAATGATGTGGTTATACTTCGTGAAGGATGCCTCAGATTCAGAGAATAGGTAATCAAAGATGCAGGCATTGACCCCTGGAGTTGTACAACTATTGCATCGGCATGCATGAAAACATACCGTACACACTATCTGCCTACAGCCTCTATAGCTTTCCCCTCGCCTGACAACTACCGACGCCAATTCAAGGCATACTCTAGTGGGTCCATTCAATGGCTAGAGTATATGGCCCAGGATAAAGACATTTTTATTCAACATGCTTTGAATCGAGGGGAGAAGCCATTTGGCTCTTACCATGTAGATGGCTACACCCAGATTGATGGGGTTGAGACCGTGTATGAGTACAATGGTTGTTTCTTCCATGGTTGCAAATCTTGCTTTGTGCCCCAGAACATGTGTGTCCTAACCCAAAAGACTTTTGGGGAAATGTACCAAGAGTTTCAAGACAAAGTTGATTCTTTACAGGCTACTTACGGTCTAAAAGTGGTTGTTTTGTGGGAGCACGAATGGACAGCCCTCAAAAAGTCTGATCCTCATGTTCAAGCATTCTTTTCCAGCTTTGACACCCCAGAACCTCTGGAGCCAAGACAGGCCTTGTATGGCGGCCGTACCAATGCTTTGACATTGAGGTATGTAACGCAACCCGACGAGACAATAGGCTATGTAGATTTTACATCCCTTTATCCGCATGTAATGAGTTCCTCATGCTATTCTATAGGTCATCCTGAAATTATTCATCGTGATTTTGACTTACCTCAAAACTATTTTGGTCTGATCAAAGCAACAGTCTAACCTCCAAGGGGTTTGTTTATACCTGTGTTGCCTTACAGGGGCCCTCAAGGAAAACTTTTCTTTCCCCTTTGTCGCACCTGCAGTGAAAACATACAACAAACCCCATGTGATCACACTGATCAAGAAAGAGCACTGACAGGTGTATGGGTCACAGCTGAATTCTCTAAGGCTTTAGAGATGGGGTGTCGTGTGGCCAAAATCTTTGAAGTATGGAACTTTTCAAAGAAATCAGACACTCTTTTTAAAGAGTACATCAATACCTTCTTGAGATGTAAGCAAATGGCTTCAGGCTATCCTGCATCGGTCACAGATCAAGAGAGTAAAGACAGGTACATTCAAGACTATCATGACAGAGAAGACATCCTTCTTGACCCTGACAGAATAGAGGTCAACAAAACCAAACGAAATGTGTCGAAATTGTACTTAAATTCGCTTTGGGGCAAATTAGCGCAGAGGTGTAATATGCTAACAACGTTGATTATTAAAGACCCTGAAGAATTTTTGGAATTCGTTTTTTCGGACCAATACGAAATTTCACATTTTTCATTCTTGAGTCAAGACATTGCCTTGGTGCAATGGCGACGTAACAAGAAGTGGGTTCTACCCCCAGGTAATGTAAATGTGTTTCTTGCAGCATTTACCACGGCCTATGGCCGACTTGAACTGTACATGCTCATGGAGCAGCTTCAGAGGCGGGTACTTTACCATGACACAGACTCTGTGGTCTATGTAAGAAAACCGGGGGATTGGAGCCCCCCACTCAGCAACTATCTGGGTGGCTTAACGAGTGAACTCGCAGAGGGTGACCATATCACAGAATGGTCATCCTGTGGTCCCAAAAGCTATGCTTTTAGAACGCTAAAGAATCACGTGGCATTGAAAGCCAAAGGAGTGACTCGAAACTATGAAAATGCCCAGCGTGTAAACTTGGAATCAATCACACGCTTGGTCGAGGGGGGGTTCCTAAATGACAGGAATAGTGACTTGGAGATTTTGAGCTCCTACAAAAAGATTGTTAGGGATAAAAAGGGCTTCCATCTGAGGAATGCCCCACTCATTAAAAGATTCAGGGTTGTCTATGACAAGAGAGTGCTTTTGCCTGACGGGACCACATTGTCCTATGGCTACTGACTTATGCTACAGGCCGCAGTGTGTCAGGCGTGACTCAAAAACTATGAAAAAATACCCCTCGTGTAAAAACTAGGAATCAATCACACGCTTGTTCGAGGGGGGGTTCCTAAATGACAGTAATAGTGACTTTGAGATTTAGGAGCTCCTACAAAAAGATTGTTGGGTATAATAAAGGGCTTCCATCTGAGGAAGGCCCCACTTACTAAAAGATTCAGGGTTGTCTATGACAAGAGACTGCTTTTGCCTGACTGGACCACATTACCCCTTTGGCTACTGACTTATGCTACAAGCTACAGGGGTCTTAAAGCTTAAGATATAATGACTGCTGTAGAAGGTTTTGACCCCCGGTTGCAACTACCATTTTCGGCCTTAATCGCAGGGCCTTCGAATAGTGGTAAAACTTGTTTTGTAAAAAGTATTTTAGAGAATTATGAACATGTGTTATCTCAAAAGCCTGATAATGTTGTGTGGTGTTATTCATGTTATCAACCTCTGTATGATGAATTGTTGAAGACAATAAAAATCAAGTTTGTTGAAGGAATACCTGATACCCTGTCTGATGATGAACTTTTATCTCCTCATAAAAACAATCTGTTGGTTTTGGACGATATGCTATTTGCAGGTAGCGAACATCCCGAAATTGCCCGAGCGTTTACCCAATATACTCATCATAGAAACCTGTCCGTGCTTTACTTGGTGCAGAATGTGTTTCACCAAGGTAAAAATAGCCGCACCATCAGTTTGAACGCCAATTACATGGTTTTGTTCAAAAATCCTAGAGACAAACTACAAATTAACACTCTAGCTCAGCAGATGTACCCGGGAAGGAAATCCTACTTTATGGAGAGCTACGAGGACGCGACCCAAGCGCCATTTTCTTATTTAATCGTGGATTTAAAAGCAAATACTCCAGAACACCTGAGGCTACGAACCGGTCTGTTCCCTTGGGAGTGGCCGGCTGCGTACATTCCTAAAAAAAAGTAGCCGCTATGTCTCTGCGTTTAAAAATAAACTTGCCCCTCTTGAGAAGCCTAGTTGGGCCTACATCTAATGAACGGAAGGCCATCTTGGGTCACTGTTCTTCAGATCTCATATTATCCCTATGTGAGATTGCTTTGAATCTTCTCAAAGGACGCATTCTACTCACCCTGACACAATTGAAAAAATTAAAGAGACAAAAGACCGCGATCAAGCTCTTTGCCAATGAAAGGGTCAGTCTTCAAAAGAAACGACATAGTATACAACAGTCTGGCGGTTTTATTCTACCTTTACTAAGTATAGCCGTGCCCTTCATCACCAGCCTTATTGCAGCCCGACGTGGTGGTTGAACACAGGGTGATGGCCAATAAAATGTATCTGGTGCCACAACAAGAGTTGGATAGACTTAAAAAACACGTGCAGGGTCCCGAAAATATCAGACAAACAGCGGAAAATGATTTGGATACGGCCATGAAGGATATTTTGAATCAAAAAGGATTGAACCCCTATGATAAGGTCCAAAAATACACAAACCTCTTGCAAAGGTATTTGTCCTTGGTGAAACAAGGGGAGAGAGAGACAGGCCATTTAACTATTTCCCTACAGGACCCTTTAAAAGATGACGAGCCTCGCGAGAGCCACGCCCCTGTAAGGCCTGTACCTGTGAGCTTACCGTCTGAAGATCAAATGCCTGTTGAAGATAAAGTTATGCATGACTTGTTAACCCATGTTCCGGCACGTAACAGGAAAAATGTTAGCTACATTATGAACAAGCTAAAAGACTCAAATGGGGCAGCTACTTGGAACGACAAAGGAGAGTTTATCCTTCAGGGTGCTGTTGTCAAGGGTTCACATATACTTGACTTGCTTAAAAGTACCACATCTGCCCACAAGGTTGCTGATGACCGAAGACCTCCAGGGTGGCTTCAGTTTCTTAAGGCCCTGGCCATCCTCAACATACCCCTCTCGGGTGTACCCAACTATAAGATTCGGCAACAGATTCACTCTTTAAAACACAAACCTTCACCGAGATACAGCACCTCTAAAGATGCCCCAAAACCCTTGCATCCTTATGAAATGAATGACGATAACCCATTTACCCCCCTGAACACCTCTGGACCTTTCCCTAATCCCGATCTCTCTGGGTGGTTAGCCTTTTGAATGACTTTTGAATGACTATGATTAAATTCAATACATTTTATTTGAAAAAATAAGCAATTTAACATTTGTGGCATTCTTGAAACATTTGGCGTGAGCATACGCCTTGATTACACGTTCTTAAAGGATACACATTTGAACACTTTTGATATTTTCTAACAAAACAAGCTACAACTTTATCATTACTTCTTAAATCATCCTTATAAAGAGACATAACATCTTCAAAAGAAACTCCCCGGGCTCTTTGGCATAGGTAGAATACACAGTGTTGACCGCATGTCGTTGAAAGGGTATCTTGCACCTGTTTGATGTTGTAGTATATCTTTGAACCGTTTTTGGTCAGAAATTCTGTGAAAAACCGGGGGGAAAGCCATAGGAATCAAAAAAAGTTTAGATTTTTCTTCCTCCTTCCTCTTCTAATGTCACAGCTAGCCAATGTTCACCCGGCATGTTTTTAGGATGGGTATTGACAATAAACATTGCAGGCCGCACCTTCCATTTTTCCATAGGTAATTCATCACAAGCCAACACTCCGCAAAATTGTTTTCCAATCAGTCGGCTCATGAGCCCTTCCAACTCTTGGGTATTCATGTCTTTGCTCAACGATCCTTAATAATAATCTACTAAAACCTGTCTTCGGCTATTCACCTCCAAGATTGAATCAGAGCAGGCATAAACAATCATGCTAACGGTACAGGCTAAAGGTGTACGGAAACGCATATCCAGCCTGAGGTTACCTTGGGACACCACAGAAAGATTTCCTGAGGTGTCATCATCAGGGAATAAATTGAAAGCATACATTGTGTAACCCTCTGCAAAATCATTTCTGTCAATAGGTAAAGAGCGATCTTTTAGATGCCTCCCGGTAGCCAGGAATAGATTGTAAAATTCTCGCATAGATATGTTGTTATTAAATTGCGGTTGGAAAGCCTTAGCAGGGACCTGACTTCCGTCCTGACACAGAGCGACATACTCTGCATTGAAGTGTTGAAAATTAAATGGGTTTTTATTTAAGCTGCCCGTATTGGAGGTGTGATCAACCAAACCTATAACCTCGTATCGCGGTAAAGGGCCTAGAAATAGGTTTTCTTGACTGCAGATTCTGCTGCCCACAGGTATGCTAAAGGTTTTCATGGTAATTCTTTGGAGAGGGTAAAGGGCATTTCCTTTCAGCAAAGCCTGTGAATGACCCAGACGAACTGCCGGAGATACCGATACTTTTTAAATAAAAAGCGTGGCCCCCAACACTTTTAAGCTAAAGTCCCCATCCGTTGCAGACATTAGGCAAAACTCATCCTTGGCCCTGGTTAATTTTAGTCTTAAATCAACAGCATTTAAGAGTAAACGTTCTTGAAAGAAAATGGCAGAGTGTATAGGGCCTAGCAGATGAAACTCTCGAGATTCTGCACAGTAGCGAGCCCTTGCGGCCAGTCCTCTGTTTGCACCTGTGGATGGGTCTGTCGATTCCATAGAGCCCCCTGCAGTATCCTTGCTAAAAAGCCCTGCGCTGAATTGGGTCTTGAGAGTGTCTTCAGAGTAGTTGAGTAAGCATTCCATGATGGCACGGTAGGGGTATGTGGCACTGCTTTGACTTATTAGCCGTTCCCCCAAAGTCACATCCACTTGGGAGAAGATGGTGGCCACTGGGTAATTAGCGAGACTCACTTTGGCATCGTTTGCAATATCAGTACCATCTCTTTTGGTCACTTTTAGACGCAAATGCACCAAGGTGTTGTTGAGGTCCAGATAGTTGTCACCGTGGCCTGGTATGAAAAACTCTATGGGGCCGTTGTCTGTAATGGCAGAGAGTGGGGCTATCTCCACATAACTGGACCTCTCTACTGAATGTTGGGTTTAAGGGGGCCGTAAAAAGATCGAGCTCTGTTTTTATAGCTTCAGAGGACATGCGGTGTAAAAGAGCCATGGTGCTTGTTCTTTTAGAAAATACTTCAGAGTATTCTTTTTACCGTTTTTGGTCCAGACCTCCTCACTTTACCCCGTCTTTGACTAACTGAGTTTCTTTTAACCGTTAACCTCCGTTTTTTAGGCGCAAGCCTTCGCCTTATACCCGGAGGTCTCTTTTTCGGTCTTCGAGACAACATCATCAACCCCGAGCCTTCTTGACTCTCGACATCTGGTGACGCCCTTCTGGTTATCGCATTGGCGACAACCTCACTTACTATATTTTTTGCTGCTGATTTTAAATGCGGTTTGGCTATGCTGAAGCCTCTCTTCATAAATGGTAAAACCATCCTAAAGAGGTTACGAAATATCCCTCCGTTCCCCGAACCATACATGGTTGGCGATCCATAATAGCTGGGTAACCCATTACCCACTTGATCCACATAGTATGTGACATACCGGTTAGGGTCGAGATGTCGGTGTTCCATAATTTTAATTTAGATGTATTATGTACAGTGCCTTGCGAAAGTATTCGGCCCCCTTGAACTTTGTGACCTTTTGCCACATTTCAGGCTTCAAACATAAAGATATAAAACTGTATTTTTTTGTGAAGAATCAACAACAAGTGGGACACAATCATGAAGTGGAACGACATTTATTGGATATTTCAAACTTTTTTAACAAATCAAAAACTGAAAAATTGGGCGTGCAAAATTATTCAGCCCCTTTACTTTCAGTGCAGCAAACTCTCTCCAGAAGTTCAGTGAGGATCTCTGAATGATCCAATGTTGACCTAAATGACTAATGATGACAAATACAATCCACCTGTGTGTAATCAAGTCTCCGTATAAATGCACCTGCACTGTGATAGTCTCAGAGGTCTGTTAAAAGCGCAGAGAGCATCATGAAGAACAAGGAACACACCAGGCAGGTCCGAGATACTGTTGTGAAGAAGTTTAAAGCCGGATTTGGATACAAAAAGATTTCCCAAGCTTTAAACATCCCAAGGAGCACTGTGCAAGCGATAATATTGAAATGGAAGGAGTATCAGACCACTGCAAATCTACCAAGACCTGGCCATCCCTCTAAACTTTCAGCTCATACAAGGAGAAGACTGATCAGAGATGCAGCCAAGAGGCCCATGATCACTCTGGATGAACTGCAGAGATCTACAGCTGAGCTGGGACACTCTGTCCATAGGACAACAATCATTCGTATATTGCACAAATCTGGCCTTTATGGAAGAGTGGCAAGAAGAAAGCCATTTCTTAAAGATATCCATAAAAAGTGTTGTTTAAAGTTTGCCACAAGCCACCTGGGAGACACACCAAACATGTGGAAGAAGGTGCTCTGGTCAGATGAAACCAAAATTGAACTTTTTGGCAACAATGCAAAACGTTATGTTTGGCGTAAAAGCAACACAGCTCATCACCCTAAACACACCATCCCCACTGTCAAACATGGTGGTGGCAGCATCATGGTTTGGGCCTGCTTTTCTTCAGCGGGGACAGGGAAGATGGTTAAAATTGATGGGAAGATGGATGGAGCCAAATACAGGACCATTCTGGAAGAAAACCTGATGGAGTCTGCAAAAGACCTGAGACTGGGACGGAGATTTGTCTTCCAACAAGACAATGATCCAAAACATAAAGCAAAATCTACGATGGAATGGTTCAAAAATAAACATATCCAGGTGTTAGAATGGCCAAGTCAAAGTCCAGACCTGAATCCAATCGAGAATCTGTGGAATGAACTGAAAACTGCTGTTCACAAATGCTCTCCATCCAACCTCACTGAGCTTGAGCTGTTTTGCAAGGAGGAATGGGAAAAAATGTCAGTCTCTTGATGTGCAAAACTGATAGAGACATACCCCAAGCGACTTACAGCTGTAAACGCAGCAAAAGGTGGCACTACAAAGTATTAACTTAAGGGGGCTGAATAATTTTGCACGCCCAATTTTTCAGTTTTTGATTTGTTAACCCATCGCGACGTCCCCCAAAGGTTAACTCTCTAGCCCTCGCTATCTCCCTGCTTGCTAATTCGGCCTGCTAACGGCTAGCTTGTCTAGCTCCGGTCCGCTAACTGCTACCTTGTCTAGCCCGGGCCTACGAACTGTTAGCTTGTTAGCACAGGCCTGCTAACCGTCTGAATCACCGCGTCCCAAACACTCTCTGAACCCATTTACTTTCTATCTCTTTTTGATTTTTAATTTGTTTATACCTTCCGGAAACCTGCCTCACCCAATGTGATACGGAATCGCTATTACTTTTAATTTTAATTTTATTTTTATGACACACTCAAGAACCTCCAGACGCTAACCAGCTAACTAGCTACAAGCTATTTAGTCATTGTTAGTTTTTTTTTTTTTAAACCTGGATAACACTCGCCAGCCCAGCTTCCCTGACCATCCACCGCCGCCCCCTGGACACTGATCTCTTGGCTACATAGCTGACGCACGCTGGACTGTCCATTAATCACGGTACTTCATTCTGCTTGTTTGTTTTATCTGTCGGCCCAGTTGCCTAGTCAACGCCATTTTACCTGCTGTTTGTTGTGCTAGCTGATTAGCCTCGCCTACTGTTTTTAGCTAGCTTTCCCAATTCAACACCTGTGATTACTGTATGCCTCGCTGTATGTCTCTCTCAAATGTCAATATGCCTTGTATACTGTTGTTCAGGTTAGTTATCATCGTTTTAGTTCACAATGGAGCCCCTAGATCCACTCTGCATACCCCTGTTACCTCCTTTGTCCCACCTCCCACACATGCGGTGACCTCACCCATTACAACCAGCACGTCCAGAGATACAACCTCTCTCATCATCACCCAGTGCCTGGGCTTACCTCCGCTGTACCCGCACCCCACCATACCCCTGTCTGCGCATTATGCCCTGAATATATTCTACCATGCCCAGAAACCTGCTCCTCTTATCCTCTGCCCCCAACGCTCTAGGCGACCAGTTTTGATAGCCTTTAGCCGCACCCTCATACTACTCCTTCTCTGTTCCGCGGGTGATGTGGAGGTAAACCCAGGCCCTGCATGTCCCCAGGTACCCTCATTTGTTGACTTCTGTGATTGAAAAAGCCTTGGTTTTATGCATGTCAACATCAGAAGCCTCCTCCCTAAGTTTGTTTTACTCACTGCTTTAGCACACTCTGCTAACCCTGATGTCCTTGCCGTGTCTGAATCCTGGCTCAGGAAGGCCACCAAAAATTCAGAGATTTCCATACCCAACTATAACATCTTCCGTCAAGATAGAACTGCCAAAGGGGGCGGAGTCGCAGTCTACTGCAGAGATAGCCTGCAAAGTAATGTCATGCTTTCCAGGTCCATACCCAAACAGTTTGAATTACTAATTTTGAAAATTACTCTCTCCAGAAATAAGTCTCTCACTGTTGCCGCCTGCTACCGACCACCCTCAGCTCCCAGCTGTGCCCTGGACACCATTTGTGAATTGATCGCCCCCCATCTAGCTTCAGAGTTTGTTCTGTTAGGTGACCTAAACTGGGATATGCTTAACACCCCGGCAGTCCTACAATCTAAGCTAGATGCCCTCAACCTCACTCAAATCATCAAGGAACCCACCAGGTACAACCCTAACTCTGTAAACAAGGGCACCCTCATAGACGTCATCCTGACCAACTGGCCCTCCAAATATACCTCCGCTGTCTTCAACCAGGATCTCAGCGATCACTGCCTCATTGCCTGTATCCGCCACGGAGCCGCAGTCAAACGACCACCCTCATCACTGTCAAACGCTCCCTAAAACACTTCTGTGAGCAGGCCTTTCTAATCGACCTGGCCCGGGTATCCTGGAAGGACATTGACCTCATCCCGTCAGTTGAGGATGCCTGGTCATTCTTTAAAAGTAACTTCCTCACCATTTTAGATAAGCATGCTCCGTTCAAAAAATGCAGAACCAAGAATAGATACAGCCCTTGGTTCACTCCAGACCTGACTGCCCTCGACCAGCACAAAAACATCCTGTGGCGGACTGCAATAGCATCGAATAGCCCCCGTGATATGCAACTGTTCAGAGAAGTCAGGAACCAATACACGCAGTCAGTCAGGAAAGCTAAGGCCAGCTTCTTCAGGCAGAAGTTTGCATCCTGTAGCTCCAACTCCAAAAAGTTCTGGGACACTGTGAAGTCCATGGAGAACAAGAGCACCTCCTCCCAGCTGCCCACTGCACTGAGGCTAGGTAACACGGTCTCCACCGATAAATCCATGATTATCGAAAACTTCAATAAGCACTTCTCAATGGCTGGCCATGCCTTCCGCCTGGCTACTCCAACCTCGGCCAACAGCTCCGCCCCCCCCCCCGCAGCTCCTCGCCCAAGCCTCTCCAGGTTCTCCTTTACCCAAATCCAGATAGCAGATGTTCTGAAAGAGCTGCAAAACCTGGACCCGTACAAATCAGCTGGGCTTGACAATCTGGACCCTCTATTTCTGAAACTATCTGCCGCCATTGTCGCAACCCCTATTACCAGCCTGTTCAACCTCTCTTTCATATCGTCTGAGATCCCCAAGGATTGGAAAGCTGCCGAAGTCACCCCCCTCTTCAAAGGGGAGACACCCTGGACCCAAACTGTTATAGACCTATATCCATCCTGCCCTGCCTATCTAAGGTCTGGCTCAGTTGGTAGAGCAAAGCCAAGTCAACAAACAGGTCACTGACCATCTCGCTAAATCATATATTATTATTATTATTATTATATAAGGTCCACCGTGCCTTCTCGAACCGTGCCTTCTCCGCTGTGCAATCTGGTTTCCGAGCCGGTCACGGGTGCACCTCAGCCACACTCAAGGTACTAAACGATATCATAACCGCCATCGATAAAAGACAGTACTGTGCAGCCGTCTTCATCGACCACGCCAAGGCTTTCGACTCTGTCAATCACCATATTCTTATCGGCAGACTCAATAGCCTCGGTTTTTCGGATGACTGCCTTGCCTGGTTCACCAATTACTTTGCAGACAGAGTTCAGTGTGTCAAATCGGAGGGCATGCTGTCCGGTCCTCTGGCAGTCTCTATGGGGGTGCCACAGGGTTCAATTCTCAGGCCGACTCTTTTCTCTGTATATATCAATGATGTTGCTCTTTCTGCGGGCGATTCCCTGATCTACCTCTACGCAGACGACACCCTTCTATATACTTTCGGCCCGTCATTGGACACTGTGCTATCTAACCTCCAAACGAGCTTCAATGCCATACAGCACTCCTTCCGTGGCCTCCAACTGCTCTTAAACGCGATTAAAACCAAATGCATGCTTTTCAACCGATCGCTGCCTGCACCCGCATGCCCGACTAGCATCACCACTCTGGATGGTTCCGACCTTGAATATGTGGACATCTATAAGTACCTAGGTGTCTGGCTAGACTGCAAACTCTCCTTCCAGACTCACATCAAACATCTCCAATCGAAAATCAAATCAAGAGTTGGCTTTCTATTCCGCAACAAAGCCTCCTTCACTCACGCCGCCAAGCTTACCCTAGTAAAACTGACTATCCAACCGATCCTCGACTTCGGCGATGTCATCTACAAAATGGCTTCCAACACTCTACTCAGCAAACTGGATGCAGTCTATCACAGTGCCATCCGTTTTGTCACTAAAGCACCTTATACCACCCACCACTGCGACTTGTATGCTCTAGTCGGCTGGCCCTCACTACATATTCGTCGCCAGACCCACTGGCTCCAGGTCATCTACAAGTCCATGCTAGGTAAAGCTCCGCCTTATCTCAGTTCACTGGTCACGATGGCAACACCCATCCGTAGCACGCGCTCCAGCAGGTGTATCTCACCGATCATCCCTAAAGCCAACACCTCATTTGGCCGCCTTTCGTTCCAGTATTCTGCTGCCTGTGACTGGAACGAACTGCAAAAATCGCTGAAGTTGGAGACTTTTATCTCCCTCACCAACTTCAAACATCAGCTATCCGAGCAGCTAACCGATCGCTGCAGCTGTACATAGTCTATTGGTAAATAGCCCACCCATTTTCACCTACCTCATTCCCATACTGTTTTTATACTGTTTTTTATTTATTTACTTTTCTGCTCTTTTGCACACCAATATCTCTACCTGTACATGACCATCTGATCATTTATCACTCCAGTGTTAATCTGCAAAATTGTATTATTCGCCTACCTCCTCATGCCTTTTGCACACATTGTATATAGACTGCCCATTTTTTTCTACTGTGTTATTGACTTGTTAATTGTTTACTCCATGTGTAACTCTGTGTTGTCTGTTCACACTGCTATGCTTTATCTTGGCCAGGTCGCAGTTGCAAATGAGAACTTGTTCTCAACTAGCCTACCTGGTTAAATAAAGGTGAAATAAAAGAAAATAAAACAATTTTAAAAAAGGTTGAAATATCCAATAAATGTTGTTCCACTTCATGATTGTGTCCCACTTGTTGTTGATTCCTCACAAAAAAATGCAGTTTTATATCTTTATGTTTGAAGCCTGAAATGTGGCAAAAGGTCGCAAAGTTCAAGGGGGCCAAATACTTTCGCAAGGCACTGTATATAAAATATATAATACTAATATTATATATGTAGAGAGGTTTTGGTGGGTCTAAAGTGGAGTTTTACAATCGTTTTACCATAAGTAAATTCAATGTTTTCGTTCTGATCCGTTTTAAGCTCAACAAGAATGTTTTCAATATATTCCTGGCTTACAGGTACGTAGTGTGGCTTGTCGTAGGTGACAGTGACTATGTCGCTGTCCTTTCCGTCTATATGAACCGTTCTCAGGAGTGGCACACAGCTGTCTCCGACCCTTTGATAGGATATGATGAAGGTATACACAAATATGTTGTAAAATCCTGCATGTATATCCGCGGGGAATGGGAATAATTTATCTCTCACATACGTCCATTTATTGGGCCCCATCCCCAACATGTATGCTAAATTACCTCCGGTGTTTATCCCCCCGGAAGCATCTCCTGAGATTTGTACCCTTTTATGTATAGGGTTGTACATCAGGAATATTTCCATACTGTTCTGCGATAGACGTTCATTCAACTCGGAGACGACCTGTCGACGGTTCTATAGAACCCTTTTTTAACCTTAATAAATTTTGCAGGTTCCGATAACTTTTTGAAATAAAATTCCCGGTCCTTATCTTTGATATTATACCAGCTATGGGGGTATGTACTCTCGCTGAGACCTACTTCTCAGGCCTCTGATAACTCTATAGGCTTTGGAAAATTTGTTGTATAATTAGAACTCTGATTATTACGATATATATGTGTGGACGCATTACTGGGGAGAGTCAGGTAGAAGCCGCTGTGTTCCATTATGCCCTCCGGTGTACACCCGAATGAGGATGTATTTTATCATGCATGGGGGTTTAAATTAACCCCTGATGCCTCCACTACATCCTTCTCTAATACCCAGCTGTTGATTTTTAGCGGCCAGTTTTTCCAGCGGACCAGCACCCATTTTTGACCGTTCTCTCTCTTTTGATCTAGAATCTCCTCTATGTGAAACACCTTGTCTTTACCAACCTTTACCTTCTGTAATTCCTGCTCATAAAAAGATCCCGCTGTAAGTTCCCCGTCATAATCTTTTAATAAGTAGACCGGGGGTATGCGCGGCAGATATTCTGTAACCGTGAAAAGCTCGTCACTGTATCCTTGCACGTATTTTTTTATCGAAAACACCCCTCAACTTGGATATATGAACCAAGTCCCCCACAATAAATTTAAAATGTATTTTTTTCTTACGGCGAAGGGGGAGCAAACCATACAGATTTTTAAAGACTTGAAAAGAGTTTTCCGAAGAGACCTCGGCGGGTTTCATCCTTATACTTTTATGATAACTATTGTTATACCCAATTACTAAATCTTGAACTATATCGGTATATCTATGCGTGTTGTGAGCTGTAAAATAGCACCACATCCGCTCCTTCAGCGTCCGGTTTAAGCGTTCAACCACAGAAGCTTTCAAATCCGATCCTGTAGCAAAATTTACTATATTGTGCTTTTTTCCATGAGTTTCTGGAAAGTCTTATTAAAAAATTATTTTCTGCCATCGGTCTGCACTTTCTTGGGGGCGCCTCCTTCCTTCAAGATAGAGGCAAATGCCCGGGTCACCTCAGCACCGCTCTTATTTTTTAAGACCCGGACAAAAGCTATTTTAGAGAAAATATCTATGACCGTTAGCATTTAGCGATTTCCTTCATTTTTATCTGCAAGGGCCTGCATGTCACATAGATCAGTCTGAAATTGGGACAATGGGTGTGTAGAAAAAACTATATTTCTAGGAAAATGTTTTCTTACGGGCTTATGCAGAGTGTGAGCATCCTGTTCGGATAGCCACTCATTGACTTTAGCATCGCTTGACCTGTTTCTTCGGCTAAAGCTCGCTGTAAACGTTCCTTACCCCCATAAGACCCTGGGTTAGAGGGATTATAATAAATGTTTTTCAAAATCTGCTCTGCCATCCTTCTTGCCTCTCTGAGGTACAATAACGTTAATGAGCCACTTTCAAATAACAACAACATTTCATTTTCATTTTTGGGATTTTTATTTTCATGAAAACATTAGGTATTACGTACACAGACAATCCATAATTCGTTGCAGGATACATGCCCCCCCTTTCTCTATGATCGAATCATGTAAAACCTTGTATATTTGGTTTAGATAAACAGGTTTGTTTAGCTGAATTTTTACAACAGACACATCAGCTATAAAAGTATATAAACAACAAATATGATACATGTTACAATTAAAGGGTGTTTCAAACAAATAAAGTAAAATCTTAGACAAGGTTGTTTCTAGTTCTTCAGAATCACCACCAAGCCGGGTTACCATTTGTGTCCATTGTAGACACTCGCCCGCATGTCGTACATGATTCATGATTTGGTCCATTTTCAAAACACGCTCTACATTAGACCCGGAATTGGGGGTTGTGTAGAACGAGACATTGTTCACTTTATTTTCAATAATTTGATGCATAACACTTGTAAGTTCTCTCAAAAGAAAAAATGTATTTATTCTCTCTAACATCGTATACACATAGTTACCCATTGCTCTACATCTAAATTATAAAAATGTCACCTGGGCTCTTGGGGTTTATTGAGCCAGAAAGTCATCACATCAGACACCACTCCACCAGGGTGTGTCGGATTTCTTTGAGTTTCTCGTGTATGTGAATCACCTCCTTCAGCTCGTGTAGGAATGCCTCGGTTACCCAGTAAACTCTGGGGATAGACGGCACAAGGCCCATAGCCTCCAGGGCTCTGACCAGCGATGGTATAAACCGGCAGGACCAAAGTCTTTTCACCAGCGGCTCAAAATTGTTGAAGAAGTAGTATCTTGGGGGGTCGTATAGGCATGGATGCCTGCGCTGGCTGGGGTGATTAATCTCACAACCGATGCATTTTTCTCGTATATATTCTCCAATCACCACATCTAAAAGCGTGGCTACTGAGGCCTTGATTGTGTCCACAAAAATAGTACTGACCACCCCATCAAACACGTCCTCAGGTTGTGTACATGTAGGGGGCGTCAAGGGTCTTGCCAGGGGGGAGTAGAATGGAGGGCTGTGAGGCATACAATCCTTAGTGTCGGGAGCCCAGGCCGTTTCGGAGATCGGGTATGCGTTAGGAATATCCATGGTCAATGCGTAGGTTAAGAACTGTAGGTTTTAAGAACACTCCTTTTATTGTTGAACCAGCCCTCGGGGTATCTGGGCGGGGTTAACAACGCCGCTTACCTCCGTTTCTTTGGGGGCTGCCTCTCCTGACGTTGTACCTTCTTGGGGCTGCTTTGAGTCGTAATCCTCCGGATTCGTATATATTATGCACTTCTTTAGCCGAACAATGCTCTGGCGCTTTTGGCTCTGTACAAACAGAGCGTCCAACATCTCCAACATTTTCAATTCCATTAAAGGCCAGCTTTTAAAGGGGATAAGCATTCGAAGCCGGAAATCCCCGTCTGAACCGCCATCCCGGATGTTTTGGTTTCCGATTTCCGCTGTGCTGACATAGAACTCAACGCAGCCGCAGGGAAGTCCATTCTTTCTCTGTATTTTCACCCGGTGAAATACTCTTCCTGAGGTGTCCGGGGTACCTTCCCAACGGGTCTCGTAGCCTGTGAACAAGCTGTAACCCTTGGTGATACGGCTCAGTTCGGGACACAAAACCTGTCGAAAAACCGTCCAGTCTTCAACGCCATAAGTCACTCCTAATTTCTGGTCGGTATATTCTTCTCCTTCGGCTAACGTATAGAGTTTCACGCTACAGGCCAAGTAATCAAACAGATACCCCCAATGCTGTCCGTTAGACATCAGCACTTCATCTTTCAGCGCAGTTGCGGGAGGTATCTGGGTTCTATACACATTTAGAAACCGCTTTTTTGGTGCATCGTATATTGCGGTTGTATACTTTGCCCTTTCTCGATGTTTCAGACGCGGTCCTGCCTCCGATGCTACAATCATCACAGCTTTGCCACTGATTGCAAAATCCATGTTTAAAAAATAGGGTTTACGGTTCTGGGTTCGCAAGCCTTGTTCTGGACATTTATACTGCTGATGCCCCCAGCGCTATAGCCCCAGACATTCCTGCTTCATCAGATAACAAACATAAGGGAGATAAAGCTGGGGGGTGGGGGGGACATACACCCCCCACACACAACCAGACCCCCCTACTCATCAAACACCTTGAATACTTCAAGGCATGACATATAGATATAAAATAACAAACACCCTCTAACACATGACCACACGAACAGGGGGGCCGGGGCGGGGCACATATTTAAACATGCACGCGTCATCATGACGTAGGGGTAGTCCGGGGTATACCCCATGGAAGTGACTCTCAGAGCCATCAGATCATTTCGTCCACAGACTTGTTCTTCCAACGCATATCCTGGCAGCCTTGAAGCACTCAGGGCGCGTTCCATTTGACACAAAGCTAGCCTTATTTTAGGCCATTCTCGCATCCTTAGCGCTGGAGAAAAAGGCTCGGGTTCTGCACGATAAAAGGGTTTGGATACGCTGTCTGTGAATATCTTAACCGTAGATTCCTCCGGATTGAATATGTACGAAATATGTCCCTCGCTTGTACACAAAAATCCCTTAAAACATTCTGGAACCTCAAGCAAAATATCCTCCAGGCTTTTGGCGTTGGATTCATGACATGAGCTACAGAGCACTCCGAGAATTCCCCTTGTAGACATATTTTAGATGTTTAATATTCAGGTCTTAAAAATGGCTTGTTCTGGACATTTATAAAGCCCAGGCCCCAGATCCATAACCCTGGACATTCCTGCTTCATAGATAACAACCATAAGGGAGATAAAGCTGGGGGGTGGGAGACATACACGGTCCCAAAAGTTCAAACACTCAAACCCCACCCTCCCCAGTTCAACCAGCCCCCCTAGACATCAAACAACAGGACTACTTCAAAGCATACCATAGATATATAAAATAACACACACCCTCTAACACATGAACACATGAACAGGGGGGGGACGGGCCGGAGGCCCATATTCAGACATGTACACGTCATCATGACGTACGGTCATCAATCAATCATTTTGACCCGTGCCGTCTACTGTATTCTCTCTAATGTGGATGTAACCCCATCCCTGCATAGGTCACTCCATAGATCCTCATCAAGATCAATACCCAGATCTCTCTCCCATCTATGTCAGGGTTTATCTAGCCCAGGCAGTGTTAGTCCTGACATAAGAGCATTGTAAACACGGGAAATGGTCTTGAACAGTGGTTGGTCTGCGTGGCAGAGTTGTTCAATAGGTGACATCTTAGGTAGGTTCCATTGTCCCTTGAGAGTCACCCTAATAAAGTTTCGTAGTTGTAGGAAGCTAAAGAAGTCCCTGTTAGGCAAGTGGTATTTCTGTTTCAGCTGATCAAAAGACATAAGAACTCCCTCCTCGTAACAATGTTCCAGAAGAGTGATCCCCTTATCAGACCATGGTCTAAAGTTACTATTCTGGAAAAACATAGGGATCAATCTATTGTTCCATAAAGGGGTTTTAGGGGAAAGGAATCCCCCTCGTCCGAACAGCTCATGCAGTTTGCACCATGCCAGGACAGAATGTATGATTAAAGGGTTGTCTGTGATGGTTTTTATAGATTTTCTGTCCCATTTGTAAAACAAATCTGCCCCAGTGTCATCATTTACCTCAAGCTTTTCAATGTTCAACCATGAGGGAGAGGGACCATTGTCAAACCTCTGAGCCAGAAACCTAGACTGTGCAGCCCAGTAGTACATTCTAAAATTGGGGAGGTTTAAGCCCCCTTGACTGTAATCAAGGGTCAGTTTATCCAGGCCAACCCTAGGGGTTTTGCCGTGCCAGATAAACCGTCTGGTCAGCTTGTCGAGAGAGGAAAAAAATGCTGCGGGAACAGGGATAGGGAGAGATTGAAACAGATATAGAAACCTGGACAGGACATTCATTTTAATTACATTGATTCTACCCAGTAGAGTGAGAGGTAAGTCCATCCATTTACAAAGGTCAACCTCCACCTTTTGCAACAAACTGGCCAGATTGAGTTTATAGAGGTTGTTCAGATTACCATCCACCATTATGCCCAAATATGTGAAGCCCATAGGTGACCATCTAAAAGGAAACTTGTGCATGATGGTCAAAGACAGACAACGGTAAGATTTCGCTTTTATCAAGATTGACCTTATATCCAGAGAAATAACTATAACACTGTATTAGGATCTGCAAGTGAGAGAGGGAGTGTTCTGGGTTTGTTAGGAATAAGATAAGGTCGTCCGCAAAGAGTGATAATTTATGGGTATGGGGGCCCACAAAGCCATGTATGTCAGGGCACGTTCTAATAGCCTCAGCCAACGGTTCGATGGCGAGGGCAAAGAGGTGGGGGCTAATTGGGCAACCTTGTCTGTTCCCCCTATAAAGAGGGAAAGAGGAGGAAGTAATCCCATTGGTAGCAATCCTAGCTTTAGGAGATTTGTAGAGTGATTTTATCAAATTTACAAACACGGTACCTAAACCGAACTTTTCCAAGACGCGAAAGAGGTATGGCCATTCAACCCTATCAAAGGCCTTTTCAGTGTCGAGAGAGACTGCGACACCAGGTATTTTGTTTTTGTTAGCAAGGTGAATTATATCAAAGAACCTTCTGAGATTATTGGAGGACAATCTATTAATTATGAAGCCAGTCTGATCTGGGTTGACCAACAGGGGAAGACATGACTCCAGTCTCTTAGATAGCATCTTGGTGACCAGTTTACAATCTGTGTTAAGGAGAGAGATTGGTCTATAGGATGCGCACTTTAGCAGGTTTTTCCCTTTCTTGTGGATTACAGTAATCACTGCTTGAGAGAAGGACTCTGGAAAGCAGTTGTCTTCTCTGGCTTTTTTAAGTACCTCCATAAGGTAGGGGACCAACAGCTCCCAAAATTCTTTATAGAACTCTGGAGGGAAGCCATCCTCCCCAGGAGGTAAGGATTTAATGGCCTCCAACAATTCAGGGACTGAGAAGTGTTCACTCAGGCGCTCGCTGTCTTCCCCTGACAGGCATGGGAGGTTGAGAGAGGAGAGAAAGGAGTCTATCTCTGATAGATCATCGCTTGATTGGGAAGTGTAGAGGTCTTCATAGTATTTCTTAAAAGTATTATTAATTTCAGTAGGGTCGAAAGATATCTCTTTAGTGAGAGCTTCTATGGCATTAATTGTCCTCTTACTTTCCTCTGCTTTCAGTTGCCATGCCAATACTTTGTGAGCTTTCTCTCCAAGCTCATAATAACGCTGTTTTGATTTAGTGATGGCCCTCTCAGCTTGATACGTGTTCAGAATATTATATTTAAGTTTTTTATTTACCAAAAGCCTGTATAGATCTTTAGTCGGGCCTCTTTGGTAGGTTTTCTCTTGCTCGGAGATTTCAGATTCAAGAGCACTCAGTTCCGCACCGTGTTTTTTCTTCAGCCCTTTAGTATAGGAAATAATCTGTCCCCTCAGGTAGGCCTTCAATGTGTCCCAAATAATGAAGCTGTCAGGAGCAGAGGGTTTGTTTGTCAAAGTAAAAATATTGATTGCTTTAGAAGTGTAGAATTTAGTCTCCATCTATATGCTCCATTTACCTTGGTAGGAATGGAGATTGATAATACCAGAGGAGAATGGTCACTAAGCAATCTGGGGAGATACTTGACATCTAACACTCTATGAAACAGTTGTGTCGAAAGTAAAAAGTTATCTATGCGTGTGTGTGTCTGGTGTGGGTGTGAATAAAAAGAGTAGTCCCTATCCTGTGGGTGCAACTGTCTCCAGATGTCTAGTAAATTGAGATCTTTCATGAATGACATGGTGAGCTTGCCGGCTTTGGTAAGAAGTGAGAGTTTATCAGAAGACCTATCAAGAACTGTATCTAAGCAAAAATTAAAATCTCCTCCAACCAGTAGCCATCCTGGTGGTGCTTGAGCAACCTGAAGGAAGACATTCTGAATAAACATATGGTCATCGAAGTTAGGAGCATAAATATTCAATAGGGTCCAAGACTCTGAAAACATATGCCCCTGCACCAAAACAAACCTGCCAGAGGGATCAGAGATGGTGTTGTTGACGCAGAAGGGGATGTGTCTACTTATCACAATTGCAGTTCCTCTTGCTTTGGAGTTAAAAGAGGATGCAAAAACTTGTCCTACCCATTCCCTCTTCAATTTCTTGTGTTCACTGGCTGTAAGATGTGTTTATTGTAAAAACACAATGTCAGCCTTTAATTTCTTAAGGTATGTACAGACTATTTTCCTTTTAATCGGGCTGTTAAGACCTTTTACGTTGAATGTGACTCCTTTTAGTGGATTAAGCATAGGTTGGCTTTCAAATATGTAACTGAATAGAAATCTATCATATGCAGATAATTAGGAAATGTTTCAACTTTGGTTTGAGCACAAAAGTGACCTGTGTGTCTCTTTAGGAAGGAAACAATAAACATAGAAAAAAGGAAGGAAAAAATAATAAAAATCCCACCCACCCCGATTGTCAGACTAGAACAACAGTCCCAACAATCAAACATGAATACACTTGTAGAGATACGTTGCTGCTCGCTTTCCATCTTGCTCTTACTAGCTAAACCTTGGCGTAAACTAAAACCTGCGAGCTCTCTAAATTGAAAGCAAACGTTGTGAATAGATATTTATGGCTGAATATTTACTGCCCACGGTAAGGGCTGCTTGAGTCTCTTTACGAAAGATTAACATAAATGAGGGGGAAAGCAGTGGGCCTAAACCCACTTATTGCTTTGCCCAGTAGATATGGACTAAACCAAAATATACTCTCCTGTAAATGTAATAGAACTCACCCCGGGAAGATACAGTTAGTTGAAAATGTACAAATCAATTAAAGTGACCGGGAGATACCAGCAGTTCAATACGGATAAGAGAAAACAAACAAACTGCATTTTATCCCCCAGAGAGACCGTCCTGGCTCAGACTCAGACGTTGCTCAGTTCTTTGAGAAAAGTGTGCACTTCTCCCGGTGTGTTGAAGAGATGGCTTCGGCCTTTGTACTGAACTTTCATCCGTGCAGGGTGGATGAGGTAGCCGGTGATGTTCTTCTCCTTCAGTGCTTTGGCGGCAGGTCTGAACTGCTTGCGGCGTCTGGCGAGGTCCGCACTCATATCCGGGAAAAGGCGGACCCTCTTCCCATCGATGGCGATGTCCCCTTTGGCTCTTGCGAGTTGCAGTATCTTCTCTCTGTCTTGGAAACGGAGGAACCTGATCAGGACGGCTTGTGGGGGCTCATCTGGCCGGGGTTTCGGCGCTGATGTTCTGTGGGCGCGTTCGATTTCCAGCGGCTTGGTGAAGTTGGTTATGCCTAGGACCTCCGAGATCCATTGAGTGAAGAAACGGACCGGGTCACGGCCCTCGCTGTCCTCTTTCAATCCCGCCACACGGATATTACTACGTCTACTCTGGTTCTCCATCTGATCTACTTTGTTTTTGAGGTAGGCATTGTCCTTTTGCAGTTGTGTCAAGACCTGGTCATGTCTAGTGATGGTATCTTCAACTGTGCTAATGCGCAGCTCTGCCTCAGTCGTTCTCAAAAGGAGATCATTCATGGAAGATTTCAGGTCGTCAATGGAAGAATGGAGTTCAGCCGATTTCTTATCGATTTTCAGAGAAAGACCTCTGTTACCATCCTGAATTTCCCGGAGGAGAGTAGCCAGCATGTCGGCAGGCTCACAAGAGGCTGCTGAGAGCAACAGTCTGGAACTGTCGTCTGAGTTATGAGGGCTAATGCTAATCTTGGTAGCTGTAGCGTTATCATTATCTTGGGAATCAACAACGTTTTGGTCGTCCTTCTTGCCTCTCGGTCGGAGGTCCATGGCTCTTTGGGAAGGTAAGTACTTGACAATTTATCAGCCAATGTTAGAATATTGTTTCAACGTTGTTATTTAGGTAAAAATAGAATAACTTTGAAGAGCTCGGTTTGTCAACGTCTGCTCAGCTCCGCGGCATCACGTGTCTCGAATGGTATGTGTTTGATGCCATTCCATTAGCTCCATCCCCACCGCCACCATGGTGCACTCTGTTCACAACCTTGACATCGACAAACCGCTCGCCCACACAACGCCATACACGTGGTCTACGGTTGTGAGCCAGTTGGGTGCGCTGCCAAATTCTCTAAAACGACATTGGAGGCGGCTTATGGTAGAGAAATTAACATTCAATTCACTGGCAACAGCTCTGGTGGATATTTCTGTTGTCAGCATGCCAATTGCACACTCCCTCAAAACTTGAAACATCTGTGGCATTGTGTTATGTAAAAAACACTGCAAATTTTAGAGTGGCCTTTATTGTCCCCAGCACAAGGTGCACTTGTGTTATTTTGTGATTTTTATTAGGATCCCCATTAGCTAACGCCGTATCACTAGCTAATCTTCCTGGGGTCCAACACCAATGAACAAGACTTCACAAACATGCAAACAAGTAGACAGTACAGACAATTACAATACCTGACAGGAAACACATTTAATATTCAGTTGATAAAGTTCAGAAATATTCTCTATTTCCTCTCCAGTCATATGGTCTGGTTTTGCAGCTCTTTCAGAACATCTGCGATCTGGATTTGGGTGAAGGAGAAGCTGGGGAGGCTCGGGTAAGTCAGCTGAGAGGAGGTGCTCTTGTTCTCCATGGACTTTACATTGTCCCAAAACCTTTTGGAGTTAGAGCTACAGGATGCAAATTTATATTTGAAAAAGCTAGCCTTTGCTTTCCTGACTGACTGTGTGTATTGGTTCCTGACTTCCCTGAACAGTTGCATATTGCGGGGACTATTCGATGCTATTGCAGTCTGCCACAGGATGTTTTTGTGCTGTTATCTTTCTTTGCTGCAGATGGCCAGTACTCTAAGTGTGATAGGACCAGGGATTGAATTACCTGATTCAGTGTGCTAGATGTTACATACTCTGAACATTTTCTTGTAACAGCAATTCCCTTACTGTTAGTGGAATTTTAAATTCCTATATGTTTTGGAGCCAAAACCAAATTCTCACTCATTCTAATTCATTAATGAGTTGTAAGTTCATTAATTATGCATGAAGTAGATTGAGACCAGTCTTAAAAGCCAGGTAACAGCGTTTAATTCAAGAGAGTACTCGCCAAAAATACAAAGAACCTTACATTTTAAAGAGAGAACATAAAATGACATCATCAGTTTCTCACACTCTCTCCGATCCCCACAATAGCACAGTGTTTTCAGGTCCAGAGATGTCTTCTACTCCCCTCATCAACCAGACATTCCAATCTGTCTAAAAAATATCTTCTCCTCCACTAATGGAACATCAAGGACCATTCTTATCTGTCAGAAAAGATACATCATCCCTCTCCCTTAAACTTCCCGCAAGGTACAGACAATTAATTTGTTTTACTCACATTTTCAGTAACAGCTTAACCAAGAGCCCATACATTTCATACCATAACCTAATAGTATTAGAATAAATGGTTCTAATTGAAATGTATACATTATTAATCATTTCAACTATAATTTCCTCCAACACTTACCCATCTTAATAAAAATATAATCTGTGTTCTGACCATGATAAAGCTGCGTCCAACATGATGCTTAGTAGTTTCGTTTTTTTCTTGCTCTACATGCATTCTATTCATTGACAAATTCAATTGGGGATCATCAGCAAGCATATATATTGAACCAAATACAATACATTTAGTTTTAGAAACGTTCAACACCAATTTGTTCTTATCAACACACTTAGACACCATTCTTAGTTCACTGCTCAGGACATGTTAGCTCATTACATGCTGATGCTTCGCGATACATTGTAGAGTCATCAGCATACATGACCACTCTTGCTTTGTTCATTACTGAATGTAAATCATTAGTAAAGATAGAGTAGAGAAATGGGCCCAGGGAACTTCCTTGAGGAACACCACAGTGTATATCTACTGTTTGAAAAGCTACCATTGAAGAACACTTTTTTCATTCTGGATAGATAGCTTTCCATCCAGGATAGAACTGCAGACTTAGCCCTTGTGTTGTCTTAAGGGTCAAAAATGACCCGCCACTATGTTAAACAGCAGAGAAAACCCCCTAAATCATATTTTTTCAACTTTAAATTGTATTACTTTTCCTAGAGTAACCCCAACATTAGAAAAAGTGAAACATCGCCTTTGTTCATATTTCCATGAGAGCTGTACACCACCAGGGTACAAGGATTGTCTAAAGGTCATTTTTGACCCAGCAGTTATAAAACAATTTTACACACCACAAAAACCAAAGACACACACACACATACACACAATGAGAAATGGAGATTATGTGTGCTACTGATTGAACTCAGACAAAACTAAAACTTTATTGTGCGTGTGCAGCATCTCCCCTCCACGACCCCACACATGACTCAAGTTTACAGACAAAATAAAAACAATTTCAGACTAAATAAACACATTTCTGACAAAATAAACATTTATTGAAAGCATTGTTTACTAATGGGGAATGCAGTCAGAGGCTATAAAGGTGCTGCAGATGACAGTCCCCCCAGTTCTCTCTTTGCTGAACCATGAGTGCACGTTTCAGTGTGCACCATGTCGTAGATCTGATTTTTTCAGATGTCCAGGAGGAACAAGAGAACAATGATTTAGAAGAGGAGCAGGCATCTGAAGAAGAAGATGGGAAAGAATACAATCCAGAGCACGATGCATCATCTTCAGATGAAGAAGAAATCCCCCAAACTGAAAGAGACATTTTTGTCAAAGAACAGCAAAAATTGTATTTATCCATTATTTTACCAGGTAAATTGACTGAGAGCACATTCTCATTTGCAGCAACGACCTGGGGAATAGTTACAGGAGAGAGGAGGGGGATGAATGAGCCAATTGTAAACTGGGGATTATTAGGTAACCGTGATGGTTTGATGGCCAGACTGAGAATTTAGCCTGGACACCAGGGTTAACACCCCTACTCTTACGATAAGTGCCATGGGATCTTTAATGACCGCAGAGAGTCAGGACACCCGTTTAACATCCCATCCGAAAGACAGCACCCTACACAGGGCAGTGTCACTGGCCTGGGGTATTGGGATATTTTTTAGAAAGAGTGCCTCCTACTGGCTCTCCAACACCACTTCCAGCAGCATCTGGTCTCCCATCCAGGACCAACCCTGTTAAGCTTCAGAAGCAAGCCAGCAGTGGTATGCAGGGTGGTATGCTACTGGCTAAAATAACATGGTCCTTGTCACCATAAGACAACCAGGGCCGAATGGCAGCACAAAAACCAGGGCCGGATGGCAGCACAAAAACCAGGGCCGAATGTCAGCACATAAGGTTGACCCCAGGGCCCACAAGACATGCAGTTGCCCATGCCCAGGACATCGCCTCAACATGCTACATGTTCATCACACCAGCCATCAAAAAAATCATCCCAGAGATGACAAATTTGGAGGGTTTCCATATATGCAGACAACTGGAAAAGGTTGGATGAGATTGACCTGCGTGCCTACATAGGGCTGCTAATCTTAGCAGGTGTGTATAGGTCCCAAGGCGAGGCTACATGTAATCTCTGGGATGCAGAGAGGGGAAGGGCGATTTTCCGTGCCACGATGCCACTGAAAGTCTTTCACACTTTCTCAAGAATGCCCACGATTTGATAACCGTGAGTCAAGACCTGCAATACGTGTGAGAGACAATCTGGCGGACATAACAGAGGTCTGGGAGAAGTGGGTGGAGCGTCTGCCATACCTCTAAAACCCTCGGCCTGAAGTAACAGTGGATGAGCAACTGGTTCCATTCAGAGGTAAATGTTTATTTTCATATCTATAATGTAAGTGATTTTCACTGTTCATTTTATTATCTATTGCTGAAATGTCATTGATTTATGTGACTGTTTTCTGTGACACTGGTACTAATTACTGATAGTAATCTCTTTTGTCAAAGGTTCGCTGTCCTTTCCGGCAGTATATACCCAGCAAGCCAGCAAAGTATGTGATGCACAAATCCAGCTATGCTTGGAAGATGCAAGTCTACACAGGGAAGCCGACCGGTGGAGGCCTGGAGAAAAACCAGGGGATGCGGGTTGTTGTGCTTGATGTGACAGATGGACTGAGGGGGCACAATGTCACGTGTGACAATTTCTTCACCTCTTATGAACTCAGTCAGCAGCTCCTGAAGAGGAAGATCACCATGGTTGGCACAGTTAGAAAGAACGAGCCTGAGCTCCCCTTGCACTCCTCACAACAAGGGGGAGAGAGGCCTTCTCATCAAAGTTTGCGTCCAACCCCACCACCACTCCAGGTTCTTACCTCCCAAAGAGGAACAAGAATGTGGTCCTCCTGAGCACAGTGCTTAAAACAGCTGAGATCAGTGATCGTGAGGACAGGAAGCCACAGCTGGAATTTACAGCTGCAGGAGGATGACTGCCCGCTGGCCCCTGGTCATCTCCCCTAACATCATTGATGTGTCCTCATACAATGCCTTGGTGATATGGAACAAGATCAACCCTGCCTGTATGCCTGATAAGCAGAACAAGAGAAGGGTATTCCTGAAGCAGCTGGGAAAGGCACTTGTAACCTCACACATTCAAAGAAGGGAGTGCCTCCCCCGCGCAGTAGCCTCTGGTGTATGTTTACACCTATGCAGTACCTTTAGCAATAATAATAATAAACCTCTACTTTAGTAAAGAAAACAATTATGACAGGTGTGTTGTAATAAAAAGTAATGGTTTCCACTGATCTTTCTGCATTGTGAAGAGGGAAAACCCAGATTTTCACAAAGTTTGTAATGAATGACAGGTTGTTTCTTCATGCAAATAGATTTGGGGTTTAAAATTCAATTATGCTGCTTTCATTTTTGACCCTTAGAACAAGGAGAGTATACAGAATGTTAAGACTACATAAGGGTTAAAAGCATAACATTTGAGTCATCCATACTCTTTAACCAATCATCCGTCATTTGTGCTGTACTCGTGGAATGCCCTTCTTCGTATGTATGCTGGAAACCCATTATCAGATCATTAAATTATAAATAATTCTTGATTTGTACAGATACAATTTTATCCAATAATTGACTTAACACAGGCAGCAAGCTTATAGGATGACTATTAGGACCAGTGAATGCATATTTTTTATCCTTAGATAGTGGAATAACCTTTGACTCTTTCCAGACTTCTGGGCACACCCCAGAGATTGGGGTAGATATTTGGTTAGCTGTAACTCTAAGCAATTTGGTGTCAAGATTATCTGTACCAGGTGACATGTCATCCGAAAAAGACAACAGCATCCTTTCTACCTCTTCCCTTTTTACTTGATGAAATTCAAACATGCATTGCCTCTCCTTCATGATACAATCTTTTATAAGGGTATATGACATAGAGCCATCAGTTGGAATCATAGCATTTCTCAACCTGCCCACTTTGCCTGTAAAATATACATTTGTTTGCGATGTCATTGTCACGCCCTGACCTTAGAGAGCCGTTTTATTTCTGTATTTGGTTAGGTCAGGGTGTGATGATGGGGGAGCATTCTATGTTCTATTTTCTATGTTTTGTATTTCTTTGTTTTGGCCGGGTATGGTTCTCAATCAGGGACAGCTGTCCATGGTTGTCTCTGATTGGGAACCATACTTACTCAGACCTTTTTCCCACCTGTCTTTGTGGGTAGTTAACTTTGTTTGTGGCACATTGCCCTTAAGCGTCACGGTTGTTTTGTATTGTTTATTGTTTTTGTCGGCGTCATCATCCTAAATAAAAGGAATATGTACACATGCTGCGCTTTGGTCTAGTTCTTTTGACGGCCGTGACAGAACTACCCACAACCAAAGGACCAAGCAGCGTGGTAAAGAGGACTCCTGGCGGCAGGCTGGGGAGTAGCGCCGTCCAAAGGAGGAGATAACGGCAGCGAAGGAGGAGTGGCAGCGATATGAGGAGGCACGTCAGCGAAGCAGGCACGAGAGGCAGCACGGGGAGATTGGCGGAGTTGGAGTTTAGACCTGAGCCAACTCCCTGTGCTTGCCATGGCAAACGTCATACTGGTCCCGGTATCCTGCGCCGGCTCTGTGCACTGTGTCTCCGGTACGTCTGCACAGCCCAGTGCGCATTTGCAGGGCGAAGATAACCACCCAGCCAGGACAGGTTGTGCAGGCTCTAAGCTCGAGACCTCCAGTGCGCCTCCACAGCCCAGTGTATCCGGTGCCTCTGCCCAGAACTAAGCCTCCTGTATGTCTCCCCAGCCTGGTGAGTCCTGTGCCTGCTCCCAGAGCCAGGCCTCCTGTGTGTCTCTCCACTCAAGTGATGATCCATGGCACGAAGCCTGCAGTGATGATCAATGGCACGAAGCCTCCAGTGATGATCCATGGCACCAAGCCTCCAGTGGTGATCCATGACACGAAGCCTCCAGTGGTGATCCATGGCAAGAAGCCTCCTGTGGGGATCCATGGCAAGAAGCCTCCTGTGGGGATCCATGGCACGAAGCCTCCAGTGAGGAGTCATGGCACGAAGCCTCCAGCGACGTCCTCCAGTCCGGAGCCTCCAGCAACGGCCTCCAGTCCGGGGCCCGCAGCGAGGGTCCCCACACCAGAGGCGCCACCAAAGCGGGGTGAGCCAGAGGTGGAGCGGGGAGGTGGAGTCGCCACCGAGGATAGATGCCACCCGGACCCTCCCCTATAGGTTCAGGTTTTACCATCACCCTTTACTTCATCAATATTGTGCTGACAGAATCCCTTCTTTCCTTTGTTTAGCTTGGTCACAATATTTTTTAATTTACAATACATTTGCTTATCAAACAGAGTGCCAGATTTATCTGCTACTTCTTTGGCATCAAACATTGAATCATAAACTTTTTCAGCTTATCATCAATCCATGTGGCACCGTTTGACCTCACAGTGCATTTTCTTAAAGGGGCATGCTTATCAGCTATACTCATAAATCATTTCCTAAACAAACTTAGTGACATTTCAGGATCATCCTTACTACACACTTCTAACCATTGCACATTCTTAAAAATAAAAAAAAATGGTTGAATTTTTCTCCCCAATTTCTCCCCAATTTCATGGTATCCAATTGTTTATTAGCTACTATCAACTCCCGTACGGGCTCGGGAGAGATGAAGGTTGAAAGTCATGCGTCCTCCGATACACAATCCAACCATGCCCGATATGACTCTCTCATCACCTGGCTGTTAATCTAACATCTGCTATGGAACATCTGACTGAAAGATGAAGGATTGTTAAGCCTTGAGACAATTGAGACATGGATTGTGTATCAAATCAAATCAAATTCTATTGGTTACATACACATATTTAGCAGATGTTATTGCGGGTGTAGCGAAATGCTTGTGCTCCAAGCTCCAACAGTGCAAGATTGTGTATGTGTGCCATTCAGAGGATGAATGGGCAAGACAAAATATTTAACTGCCTTTGAACGGGATATGGTAGTAGGTGCCTGTCGCACCGGTTTCAGTGTGTCAAGAACTGCAACGCTGCTGGGTTTTTCACCATCACCAGTTTCCCTTGTGTATCAAGAATGGTCCACCACCCAAAGGACAATTTGACATCCTGTGGAGTGATCTCGAGACCTTGTAGTCCATGCCCCAACGAATTGAGACTGTTCTGATGGCAAAAGGGGGTGCAACTCAATATTAGGAAGGTGTTCCTAATGTTTTGTACACTCGGTGTATGTGTTAAACACTTTACATGCCAAGGATTTAATTGAGAGAGTGAGTGAGTGAGTGAGTGAGTGAGTGAGTGAGTGAGTGAGTGAGTGAGTGAGAGTTCCCTTGTAAACAGTCAGGGATTCCATCCTACTCTATGACATGTCTGGGTGGATCCATAACAATTGAGTAAGGCTTTATGACTTCCAAACCCTACCAAACACACAGTATTTGTACATTGTACCACTGTGAATATCAAATACATATATTATTACTGACTACAATGTATTTGTAGAATGATGTATCACGATAGATACTTAATTGATAATGTACATTATTTTAATACTTATGATTGGAATGTAAAAAAGGTATTTCTGTAAGTCTGTCTGTCTCTCTGTCTGTCAATTGTGTCAACCCACAGTTTCCGGGGGTTGACCAAACTGGTACACCGGGCATGTGCCCCCGGGGCCCCGACCTCGAGGTGTAAACCCTGGATTGCTGATGCTAAGTATTGGCCATTGAAAGACTTTGACACCACCGGTTGGCCATATTGGCACTCCCCAGTAGGAGCAGTCCTCCATAGGAATGAGTGAATTTGTACAGTATTTACATTCATTGTATCAAGGGCAAAATGACATGTATTTAAGTGTTTTTTTGTAATGGAGACAGTAACAATAGTAATCTCAAAAAATGCAACTTTAAGTCAAATGTTTTTATATATACACTACATGATCAAAAGTATTTGGTTGTCGAAAATCTCATTCCAAAATCATGGCATTAAAATGGATTTGGTCCCCACATGGCTGTTATAACAGCCTCCACTCTTCTTGGAAAGGCTTTCCACTAGATGTTGGAACTTTGCTATAGGGACTTGCTTCCATTCAGCCACAAGAGCATTAGCAAGGTCAGTAATAAGTGTGGCTGAAATATCTGAATCAACTCATTTGAAAAGGTGTCCACTTACTTTTGGCAAGGTAGTGTATTTATATATTTTTTAGCTCACATAATATAATTTTGAAGTATGGAATAAGGTGTCTGTAATAAACTGAATGTGGCAAAAACGAATGTAAATATTTTTTACAATGGTGAGAGAGTGCCAAGATGGAGGCAAAGTGGCTTCAACACAGCGCTCCCTATAACTCATCTAGTGTATATATACATCATTGTGTACAACAGCTGATGAACCTAACAGTGGAAAACTGAAAAAATGTGTTCAGGGTTATTTCCTGACAGTTTCTGGTTGAAAATACAATCTGCCCAGGACCTAATCAGCAGGTCACCCAATAGCTATTTTGCACTATTGGTTAGAGCCAGTAAGTAATGATTTCATTGTAAGGTCTACTACACCTGTTGTATTCAGCGCACGTGACAAATAAACTTTGATCTGATTTGAGGTTTGAATGGGCGGGAGTTTCAACTTGTCTGGTGATATCACCAGTGCCAACAGAAACTGTATTTGAATTCCATAATTTTGAACTTGAACTTACATTTTAATGTTATATCTTAGAATTTGTAATGCACAAATGTAATCATAGAATTCATAATATGAACTGAATTGAATGAATATTGCATTACATTTTAAAATTCAATTTCAATTTTATTGAATATTCAAATTCAATATTTAGCTAGCTTTCCGTTTTCCCATATATTTGGGGCCCCAAATGCGTTAGTCTGGCCCTGCTCAGTTTGTTTTAGATTTTGTTAAAGGCCCAATGCAGTCGTTTTTATATCAATATCAAATCATTTCTGGGTAACGATTAAGTACCTTACTGTAATATATTTCCATAAAAATTGCATTTAAGCAAAAAAATATTTCTCAAGCAAAAATTTAAAAGACACTACACAAGCTCTTCCCTGGAAACTGCCTATGCCATATGGTGACCTCGGAAACGGCAAGAGAAACAAAATGGAGGAACACATGGAACACCAGGTTTCAAACATTTATCACACATCCTTTATGTTCTCTCTAACCTCATTATGTCAATGGTGTGTCCTAGTTACAAGCCAGAGTGAGTCATTGTAGAGAAAACATGTGAAGTTACCATTGAGATTACACAGATGTTGTTTTTCAATGCAGAACTATGCAACCATGTTGTTATTATGGAAACATTTGGTCAGACTCCAGAATCAAAGTAAATACTTCCAGCTCTAGTGGTGGAACCGAACACTGTGAGGGTTGAGAGCAAGAGGGACGTTACAGCAAACAATGTGTTGTGTCACAACAGCGGTGTAGCCTCTTTTTTATACAATTTCAGCCGTGCAGAGAGAGAATGCTCTGAACCACATAAACTTGAAAGGGAAGAATGAGGGGAAGACTTAAGAAAGAAGGAGAGGCTACCCAGTAACCAGGGACTTCCCTTGTAAACAGTCAGGGATTCCATCCTAATCTACGACATGTCAGGTGTCCCCCGTTGGATTGGTTTCTCCATAACAATCTTCTAAATATTTACACATGCAAATACTATGGCCTATTGATTGCCTTACCTCCTCATGCCATTTGCACACACTGTATATAGACTTTTTTCTGTTGTGTTATTGATTGTACGCTTGTTTATTCCATGTGTAACTCTGTGTTGTTGTTTGTGTCGCACTGCTTTGTAGTTGTAAATGAGAACTTGTTCTCAACTGGTCTACCTGGATAAATAAAGGTGAGCTTTACTCAGAGAGTTGTAAGTGGCTGGGTTGGATCAATGACAATAACAATTGAGTAACACTTATGACTTCCAAACCCTACCATGTACACAATAGAATGAAAGGAACATCAAACGCATGGAAACCACTTGTTTGACTCCGTTAAGTTAATTTAATTTCCAGATATTACAAAGTGCCTGTCCTCCTATAACACTTCCCACCAGCATCCTCTGTTGTGCATGGTACTACTGTGGATGTCAAATGTACAGTGCATCTGGAAAGTATTCAGATCCCTTCCCCTTTTCCACATTTTGTTACGTTACAGCCTTATTCTAAAATTGATTAAATACTTTCCCCCCCCTCATCAATCTACACACAATACCCCATAATGACAAAGCAAAATCAGATTTTTTTTAATATTGTGCACATTTATTAAAAATAAAAGTAAAAAATACCTTATTTACATAAGTATTCAAACATTTCGTACGAGACTCGAAATTGAGCTGAGCTGCATCTTATTTCCATTGATCATCCTTGAGATGGTTCTACAACTTGATTGGAGTCCACCTGGGGTAAATTCAATTGATTGGCCATGGTTTGGAAAGGCACACACCTGTCAATATAAGGTCCCACAATTCACAGTGCATGTCAGAGCAAAAACCAAGCCATGAGGTCGAAGGAATTGTCCGAGACAGGATTGTGTCAATGCACAGATCTGGGAAAGGGTACCAAAAGACTGCTGAGCCATAAGAATGCTGAACAAGTAATAAAATGGCCGCCCGGACTATTTACATTGACCCCCCCATTGTTTTTACACTGCTGCTACTCGCTGTTTATTATCTATGCATAATCACTTTACCCCGACCTACATGTACAAATCCTCGAATAACCTGTACCCCCGCACATTGACTTGGTGCCTGTGCCCGTGCCCCCTGTATATAGCCTCGTAATTGTTATGTAATCTTACTGTGTTACTTTTTATGAAAATTGTACATTAGTTTATTTAGCAAATATTTTCTCAACTCTATTTCTTGTACTGCATTGTTGGTTTGTAAGTAAGCAAGCCAATAGCGTGCAAAGCAAAAGGTGGCTACTTTGAAAAATCTTAAATATAACATATTTTAATTTGTTTAACACTTTTTTGGTTACTACATGATTCCATATGTGCTATTTAATAGTTTTGATATCTTCACTATTATTCTACAATGTAGAAAATAGTAAAAATAAAGACAAACCCTGGAATGAGTAGTTGTGTACAAAATTTGGACTGGTACTGTATATTTACCATATCCTTGTTCAGCCACGACTCATGGAAACATAGGGTATTACAGGATAATACATTACGACAATATATTTGTAGAATGATGTATCATAATGCATACTTCGCCAATAATGTACATTATGTTCATAGTAATGATTGGAACTGAAAAGTCAGTCAATTGGCAACACGGAGTTTGTTTTACAAAGTGTTACAGTTTTTCTCAATTGCTAAAATACAATTTCTGAAACCTTGCTTAATTTCCTGAAAACTTTAAACACAAAACCTCATCTTCAAGCACTATTTACATAACCTCTGACTCCTCTCGCAAAATGAAACATTCGCCTCAAAACAGTTTTACCTGTGTTCAAAATCAAACATTGATCTCAAATCATAAACAAAGTGATCAAAATGATATACACTCTCAAGCAGTCAGTAAACAATACACCGAAAAATAGAAAACACATTGTTCAAAACATACAATTCTCAGGGAGAAGTACATTTTTAATCTAAAAAAATATTAATATTTTCCGTCATTGTCTTTTGATGAACGAAAACATGTTCTATCATAGTAGCTCAAAATGTATCAGAAATTACTACTCTGCTTTGCTCTTTGCAATTTTGTTTTTCCTCCTCCTTATACCCCTATTTTTACAGTACTGTACCCTGCATCTCACAAACTTGTCCTTTGTCTCTGTGATACTGTAATTCTTGTTCTTTGTTCATATGAACATGCAACCAGTCAAAATCTATTGATCAGTCAGTACTGTTAATAAATGGAAAGCACAATGTTCAGGGCCATACAATTTGTCCATTGTACAGTATACAGCCTACAATGCACTGTACTACAGTATACAATACTAAAAGGGACAAAAATCAAAGGAGTAAACATGTGATCAATGTGCTTCTTCTTGTCTTTGGGCTGGGTCAGGCCAGAGCACTTCGTCGACATCACAAGCAATATTGTCCCCCCTGAGGCAACGGGGAAGAAGCCTCTCGTGTGCCGTATCCAGCCCTGACATGATTCCTCACCTATATCACCACAGGCTAAATCCATGGCTTGCAGCAGATTTACTCTGGTGTAGGGTTGTCTATCATACACTTTCCATATCCAAGAGGAGAAAAACTCCTCAATCGGATTCAGGAAAGGCGAGTATGGAGGGAGGTACAAGTTCATAAACTGCCCATTGATGTTAAACCATTCCCTTACCTGAGCAGCTCGGTGGAAACTGACATTGTCCCACACTATCACATAGGTGGGAATGGGATTCTCATTTAGCTCTTGACCCTGCTGCTCTTGAACCTGCTGCTCAAATAAAATATCTCTTAGATTGGCAATAAATCTTAGAAGGTGCTGGGTGTTATATAGCCCGAATGTAACATGGTGATGTAGAACACCATGGTTGCTGATAGCAGCACAGATTGTGACATTGCCACCTCGTTGACCAGGGACTTCAACAATGGCCCGCTGTCCAATCATGTTTCGGCCTCCTTCTCCTCTTTGTTAGATAGAAGCCTGCTTCATCGACAAAGATGAACTCATGGGGTCTGTCCAAGGATTCCAAGTCAAATATTGTCTGTGTAGAAATACAATATACTGTATGTAGGATTCGTACAGAAGTCGTACAGAGACAGTGCTATACCGTAGAGTACAATTAGGCTTCTGATTCACATACATTGTATGTACTGAAGAGTAATGTCATTCACATGGTATGTGTTAGTACTGGAGACAATCTGGATTACAGTAAATGTTTCTGAATGTACACTTACTTGCACATACTGAGCTCGCAGTTCTTTCACCCTTGGTGAGTTGCGCTCAAAAGGTACTCTGTATACTTGTTTCATTCGCATCCTGTTACGATGGAGGACACGGTCAATTGTGGAAATGCTAACACTGTCGATTCCCTGGAAGTGTGTGTTGTCTTATATCACTCATTCCTGGATTTCTCTGAGTCTTATTGCATTATCTTGAAGGACCATGCCAACTATAACGGCCTCTTGCTCCCGAGTGAATATAGCTGTCCTTCCACCTGCATGTGGCAGCCTTGCAATTCTACAAAAGTAGTTGTGCAGGTACAAAACATATTCATGCACTACAATAAATACAGTGATTAACTTTACAAATGTCTATTGAAACAGCTGCATTATGTGTAGTACAGTAAATTTGCAATTACAAAAATACAGTAGTATCCTGTACCTGTTCTCTTCTCTGAATGTCCTTACTATGGTGGATACAGAAAATCAGCTCAAATTGGGTGGCACTCTAAGTCCTGCTTCCCTCATTGTCAGTTCATGGACAAGAACATGGTCTATAACTATTCCTCGAATTTCATCAGATATTTCCACTCTTTGTCTTCCTCTTCGTCCTCCTCGTCCTCTTTCTTGCCCTCCTCATCCTCTTCCTCCTCGTTGCCCACCTCACATACGCACTCGTCCTCGTATTCTCACATTTTTTCTTCTATCCATTCTCAGACTTTCTCCTTCCCACCTTCAACAACCTGTTTGCTCTCTGAACTGGCTTATATTGGTTGTGTCGTATAATTTGAAACAGGTTAAATCAATTTTGATTGGTTGTGTTCAATCAATGACATGTATTCTCTATTTGTATTTGATTGTTGCCACTTGTGTTTACCAGTATGGATGACATGTGCATTAGAATGCAGAATGTGTTTTGAGAATGAGAATGTGTTTAGAGTTTTGCTGAAAAGTCTAAGTGAGATTTGCAAATTGTGTTTTACCATGTGAAATGGTTTAAGGTATTGACAACAGACTGCATAATTAGCTAAATGAGTCCAGGCAACTGAGAACTTTGTTCAGCCAATGGGTTTTAGTGTTTTAGCAATCGAGACATCTGTAATATCTTTATGCCACCTACTGGTCTCATTCTGGTCTTAAAGTCTTGTGCTACCTGCTGTTAAATCGTTGAGATGTTGGTATAATTCTAAAAAGTAATGGCCTTATACCAACAGCAGAGGGAAGCAGAGTACTGAGAGACAGCGACAATCCAGTAAATGTTTGCTACCGTGAAAAAACGGAGGATAGTTTAGTTCAATCAAACGGTGCATATACACATTTAACAACATATTTAAAAATGAAAGATTATTTGAGACAAATACTATCTACTTAGTTCTAGTTTAACCTGATATTATTATTTTCTTTGCCACTCGTGTTGACAGATGGTCCCGATTATGCCTATACGTGTGAGTGCCCGATCGCACTAACAGGAGCGCGCACGTGGCTGTCAGCAGAAGGAAATGCAGGCGATTTGTGCTAAATGTCTAACAGCACCACGACCACACTGATTGTGAAGGACAGTTTGGAAGAAAGGAATACCATTTGGTCGTAAAATGATATACATTTGTAAGATGTAAACTCTCTGCAGTTATGTCAGAGAGTAACCCAAACAGACAGCTAGGTTAACAACACTCGCCTAACATCATTAGCTAGCAAGCTAACTAACTAGCTAGTTTTGGGGGACATTGCGCCTCCTAACCTGCTCAGCCGTTGTCTATTTATTTTCCCTTTGTTGCCTGGACAGTCCAGCTTCTCATTGTCGTGCTTTCATTGAACGGAGGAGCTTAGCGGACCGGAACTGTGGGGGGCCCGCGGACAAACCCCCTGCCCTGGGCGTCCAGGCGGACGGATCACGTAGACACGCGGGCCGTGGGTAAGTTTACACGAGAGAGTTTATATCGAGGGAAGCGGATGGGCAAGGCCGTGGACCCAATGGTCAGGCAGGGCCCCAACGTCAGGGAGGGGAGTGGACCACTAGAAAACGAAGATGCCTGTTTGGCAACAATATAATTTTCCTGTGGTTGAATTGGGAAGTTGTGTTGCTTTGAATGAGGCCTCGAGAGGATATGAAAACACAATCGTTCGTTTTTAGGTATATATAGTAGCTAGGTAGTTAGCGTGTTTGCTGACGCGAGTTAGCAAACCAACCTGCATAGATCAGCGAAATATAAATACAATCTTGTCCGTAATCTTGGTAGAAGAAATAAGGTACTGTATCGGTGGTTGCGAGCGAAGGTAATTTTGTCTGTCTGTTGTGTGTGTTAGTGCATGCACTTGATAGTGTTTGTGGCCACACCTGAGTTGATCGTAAGGGCCAGGCAGTCTTTTGAATGAATGTATTCTACAATGTATTTGAATTGTAGACATGTCATTGTCAACATCCAGCTCTGTAGATTGTCCGTGAATTTTCAGTGTTCGATGACACTGGATAGATATTGGGCAAAAATGAATAGGTGGGTTTGGGTATAGTAAATAACACAGGTCAAATCATCATATTGAACAACATTAAGTGAAACCTCAGATAGACATGCATAATTCTACCTGTTACTGTATTGTGGAGATGGTGCTTGTTGAAAATACCCCAATGGGCATAATTCGAAAAATCCAAACCCATGTCCACTAACTAAATATCAAATAGAAGACAAAGAGTAGGAGGTAGGTGTGTAATGAATGGCCAATGTCCTCTTTCAGATATAGGGAACTGTGTTTGTTTAATTTTAGCTGGTTTTCATTGTCTGTTATTAGAATCTTCCCCACTGTTCAAAACTGCAATTCCACCAATATAGTAGCCAGTAAAACTATGGGCATTAGCCTATCTCTCAAATAATGTCCATGATTTTTAGTTATACAGCCAACTTCTTCATTTAACATTGTGGAAGCAAAGACTTTGTTTTTTTGTGAAAAACTTGTCTGAAAAGTGTGGGGCAGGGACTGATGGCCTCAGTATTATTTATTATCATCAGTCCAACGTAATTTACTCTAATACACTATGGAAATGTGGAGAGGCTGTTTCCATGTGATCATGATTAAGAGTTTTGTTAACTTTGGTTTCTCATGAAACCTTTCTGTCTTCTCTTTCCATCTGTCAAGGAGAAAATAAGGAGGCGCCATGGCCGAAATCTCCGCCCTAATCCCCTCACCTCCAGCTATAGGTGACACACATGCTGCCCCCTCCTTCCCCATACCCTCTACTGCCCCCCCTCCTCCCAGCAGCACCACCCCAGAGCCCCCTAAGGAGAACCCAATCCCCAAGTCCTCTCTGTACCGTGACAAAGCTTCTCTGACATTAACTGTACCAGGAGAGACGCTTCCTTCTCACCCTCCTTCTCCCAAGTCTCCCAAGAGAGGGGGGAGAGGACCTCCACCGAGTCCCCCCAAACGCGTCTCATCAGCGTTAACTCCAGAGACTCCAGTGCCCCCACCTCTAATACCCCCAGAGAGACCTGCCCCCTTACCTGTAATAGCCCTAGATACTCCTGCCATCCCACCTGTAGATGTAGTATTGTGGCAGAGGGAGGGAGTGAAGGAGACATACATGGGGGCAGGGGCCAGCCCAGTGTTGGCTGTAAAACAGGAAGTGAGTAACCCAGGGGGCAAGGAGCTGTTGAATGCCCTTAGAGGGCCCTACACAGGCCCACAGTGAGCAAGAGGTACAGGGGGTAACACAGCAGACTACCAGCCCCTCCTCCTGTCTTAATCTCACCCCTAATCTCTACCCCAGTGTTCATGTCACTGTGAACACTAATCCTGCTACTGATTATGCTCAGCCTCAGTCTATGGTGGAATCTCCCCCTCCTCCTGCCCCCACTTACACTCCCCCTCCTCCTGCCCCCACTTACACTCCCCCTCCTCCAGACTCCACCCAAGCAGCTGCAGCCCCTGAAGCACAAAATCGTCAGCCACCAGAAGAAAGCCAAAACCCTCCCACACTGGACACCCCCAGCCTGTCTCCCATACCTGAGACCTCAAGCCAATCTCCCAGAAGGGCAGAGCTACCCAACACCCCCTCCAGAGCAGGGCACACCAGCCCCCCAGTGATCCAGGAACCTCTCTCCCTGCCCTACCCCAGAGCCCCAGCCCCAGACACCCTCAGCTACTTGGAGTCAGCCAGCATGATGTCAGGGACCCTGGAGTCTCTGTCTGGCCTGGGGGAGGATGGAAGCTCCATCGGGTCAGACTCAGAGATCAACGGCCTGGCTGTCAGGCGCACTGACAAATATGGCTTCCTCGGCGGGACCCAGTACAGCGAGGGCAGGTGGGCATGGTAAAACAAAAACACGCCCTCACTCTATGCACACACCCATGTAAAATACACATCTATTGTGTCTTCACTCTGACTGTAAATGGGCAATTACACTGGTTTGTTTTTTTCTCTCTTAAAGTAAATTATATTTGTCACATGCGCCGACTACAACAGTTGTAGTAGACTTTACCGTAAAATGTTTACTTACTAGTCCTTAACCAACAGTGCAGAGTAAAAATGAAAAAAAAGCTAAACATTTGCTAAATAAACTAAAGGAAAAATAGTAACACAATAAAATAACTATAATGAGGTTATATACACAAAGGGTACTGAGTCAATGTGCAGGGGTATGAGGTAATATGTACATAGGTAGGGGTTAAGTGACTATGCATAGATCTAAACAGAGGGTAGCAGAAGCATAGTGGGAAGGGATATGTGTATGTGTAGCGTCAATATGCATGTGTGTGTGTGTTGGAATGTCAGTGTAGTATGTGTGAGTGTATGGTTGAGTCCAGTGAGTGTACATAGTCTGTGCAAAAATGTAAAATTAACAAAAGGTGGTCAATGCAAATACTCCGGGTAGCCATTTGATTAACTGTTAAGCAGTCTTATGGCTTGGGGGTAGAAGCTGTTATGGAGCTTTTTGGTCCCAGACTTGGTGCTCCAGTACCGCTTGCCGTGCGATAGCAGAACTCTATGACTTGGGGGCTGGAGTCTTTGACAATCAACAGTCTTTCCTGGCTTGGTCATCTTCTCCGAGTCACCCATCTTGCCCAAGTGATCTCTCCCTCCCCACACTTTCTGTCCAGTCCTCCCTATATCCACTCTAAACTTATCGGTCTGTCCTTCATCTCTCCTTTGTGTGACTCAGATAGATAGTGCTGAGAGAGCTTTTGTGACACAATATGTACTGACTGTGCCTCGCCCAGCCACTCATTTCCCTCTCTTTCTGGAGGACGTATCTTGCCCCTCCCCTCGGACAGTCTCCCTAAGTGCACTTCCTCTTTTGTTTTATTGATTTAGTTTGGTATTGATTAAGCCTGTTCCCCTTCAGGGTCATTATCAAAGGGTGTCTGTGTGTGAGAGAGTAGTGTAGGACAGAAATATTGTAAATGAGCATATAATATGAAGTATAATATAAATCTGTAGATGAGTATTCCTTTTAAAGAATCTCAGGTCGCACAGCTTCCATTTAAAACAACTCTAGCTCCTGTTTGAAATCTACTGAATGAACATGACCCTGTGGCTGCATCCAATCTTAGGATATCCGTATTTAGATAAGCAGTTCTTTTTATCCAGAACAAAAATGTGTTAAGTGGTGGGCATGGCAGGGGTCGTGACAATGGGCGCAGTCAGCCCGTCAGTGGGGATGAATTTTAGAGGCCCCCAATTTTTTAGATTTTTAAGACAATTTTCTGCATTTCTCCAAACTTCTCCATGGCACCGAGAGACATTTTTGCTGTTTTAAATCTACTTTCCTGCAATTCTACATATTCTGCCTTGGAGCTAAGAACATTTTTGTAGTTTAAGGTGAATTACCTGCAATTCTATGCATTTTGCCATTTCTAATGCTGTGTTCTTTTGCTCAAACATAATAACAAAGTTGATACTGTTCAATTAAATGTTTTTGTAATTTTAGCTTTAATTTTGCTGATGTTAGTTCTCAAAGATTCTATTATAAAAAATAATATATATATGAGGTCTATCTTTTCTACGTACTTTGTAGAGGAATTTTTAGAGAGGGGTAAAGAGAGATTTTGTTTCGGGCGCCAGGCAGGTATTAACCATGCTGAAAGGAAAAGAGTAGGATAGAGTACCACTACCAGATCCACGCACATCAGCAGAAGAGACTGCCTAGAGTGTAGCCTGTTTGCCAGATAGTCAGTGGAGAGAAAAGATAAGACACCATATAAAACACATGTCACAGCACAGGGGTAACCCAACCAATAATAATGGCAGAGCAATTTAAAGGCAACTTCATAGAAACAATTGACAGAAAGAGCCCAGTCATCAACATTAGATGATTTGCAATATTCTGCATTATCTCAGAGGGGGGGTGGTATGAATGGGTGTGTGGAGTGTGTGTTCATAGACAATACAAAGAAGGCCAAATGTAAATGGTCCCACACAAAATCGATCTTAAACACTTGATCGACTTAAACACTTTACAACTAAGCATGCTGAAAATAAACAATACTTCTGCAGAGTTGCACACACTGTCAAACTTCCGCGCCAACTGAGAGTTCTTCACAGAGCTGGAAGAGCTATCGTTATTTTCTCCTTCCTGACGGCTGATGCGCTCTTAAAGTGGCAGGGAATGGTGAAGACTCCATGCAGGATTTTGCCAAAGCCTGTAGAAACAGAGAGGATGCAGGTTTTGGCAGGTTCAGATTTCTCCTACACTAAACCAGGGAAGTCCCCCTCCAAGAAGAGTTCCTGCAGGTGTTGTTTTTGCCTCCTCTGCAGTAGGGTAGCAGGGCTTTAGGTCAACAACATGCACCGTCCTGACATCTTCCCAAGTGTCCTCCAAACAGACCAAGTAGTTCACCGGCCCCAACTGCTGCACCACACAGTATGGATCTTTCCATCTTGAAGTTAGCTTGGCAGTGGACTGTTTGGAAGCCTTTGACAGATGATAACAGACCCAGACATGAGACTGGTGGGAAACTCTCGTCTATGTTTGTCATAGTTTCTGACCTGTCGTTGTTTGGCTTTGATTCTGCTGGCCTCCACTCTGGCTAGCAATGTGAGGTGCTGTTGGACTGCATCAAATGCTGGGCAGTCGGGTGAAACGTTGGAACTTAGCAAGACTCAGTCCATCTGACCCCAGAAATCTACTGGACTGTGGATTTCAGTGCAAAGCGAAACTCAGGAAGATGCTGATCCCACCTTGTGTGCTGACCCCCCCCCTCGAATGAAGCAATCATCTCCTTCAAGGTGCGGTTTACCCTCTCGGTCAGGTTGGTCTGAGGATGGTAGGCCGTGGTCAGTTGCCAGCTACACCCCAGTAGGTACTGAGCTCTTTGTAGATTCCTGATATGAACTGCGGACCTCGGTCAGAGAGAATTTGGTCTGGAATCTGGTAAAGACACCTCTTCGCAGAATTAGAGCAATGGCGGATGCAGTGGCTTTGCGGAGGGGAAACGACTCCAACAAGTGTGTGTGGTAGTCCACTACCACCAATAAAAATTCCTTCCCAGTTGGGAGGAAAAGGTCCCATGAGGTAAATTCCCAGCACTCCATTGGGATGGTTCACCGTGTCTGCTGCAGTTTCCAGGCATGTCTGCCAATGTCTGGTTTGTATTTCTGGCAGACTTCCCACTGTGTACGAACTTCTTGGTATCAACCCGTAAACTTGGCCAGTAAGCCACCCCCTGTAATCTTCGGTAGGTCTTGTAAACTCCAAGATGGCCACACATGGGGTTGGCATGATAAGCTTGGATCATTTGGTCAGTCAATGTCGAGGGGATGAAGACGTGGTAATGGGTGCTATGTGTTCCATCTCCTCCCGGAGTTTTTCGATACACTTTATCCTGAATTATGCTGAACATCTAATTGAAGCGACTCTTCGAGTCTTCTTCAGACAGACTTGTGGATCGCCATGATGGCGGCATCATTCTGCTGTGCTCTCCACACACTCTGATCATCCAGATGAAAGGAATAATCCAGACACTTAGCACCAGTGTAAGTGCTGCCCAATGGAGGACAAACATTGGCAGTCTCAGTAATCCGATCTGGTTTAAGTCGTTTACGTTGACAGTGGATGCGTTTTTCCATCCTGAAAATATATTTCAATTATATATAAAAAATAATAATTAGGTGCCCTGCCCAAGGATTTCAATGGCAGAAAAATCCCTGGAAAGCAATAAATACACCGTCTTACATGCCCAGTGTGGTTGGCATGCATGTGTGTCTTGGTGTTAACTCTTTCTCCATGTGTTACAGTGATAAGGACATCAGAGTTGATGTAGCACGGCAGAGAGAGCTGAAATGGCTGGACATGTTCAACAATTGGGACAAATGGGTCTCAAGACGCTTCCAAAAGGTACTGAGCTACTTCTATGTATGGTATGAGATTGTATATCTATTACATACATTGTATGTGAGTATAACATAAGTGTATGTGTGTGTTCCAGGTGAAGTTGCGCTGTAGGAAGGGGATCCCCTCTTCTCTCAGGGCTAAAGCCTGGCAGCTGCTCTCCAACAGCAAGGAGCTCCTGGACTCCAACCCCGGCAAGTTTGAGGTACTGCCACTAACCCACACCCTTTCTGTCTTCATACTCACACTTCCACTATGCAAAACATGTCTATTGTGAAGCAGACAGTCTTTTTTGAGTAACTCTGCCTATGTACTCTTCACCCATTCAAATCCAAGGCCATCATTCCCACAGCCTCTATTTAGGGTCATTGTAGTCAAAATATCACTGTAATCAAAAGAACATATTTGAGTACAGAAGTTCATCAGTGACCTCTAGGTAGACAGACTAACTGGAACAGAAGTTCTTCAGTGACCTCTAGGTAGACAGACTAACTGGAACATAAGTTAATGTGATGGGGAGGAGTTGTGGCTCGTTCGACCAGTTAGATCTCCAGGGGTGTTTATTAGGGGGCGCAGAGACCTCCCCAGCTCTAAGCCTCTTATCCTGGGCAGTAACCCAGCCTGGCTGGGTCTACCTTCACAGACCTGGGGGTCTGGACAGATCATATCAGATAAAACCTTTTTCCTTCCCTTTCTCTGCTTTCACTCTGACAGACATGCTTTGTTAAAGGCCTAGTTATACTCAGTCCTGTTCCATATTATGCTGCTCCAACTAGATATGTTGCTTTAAAGTTGCTCAATTAGAAATGATCTGAACATTTCTTTCTCTCTTAATCTCTGTAGGAGTTGGAGAGGGAGCAGGGAGACCCTAAATGGTTGGACATTATAGAGAAGGACCTGCATAGACAGTTCCCCTTCCATGAGATGTTTGCTGCTCGCGGTGGACACGGGTAAATGACCATGCTTTACTGACGTATAATAGGATTTGTTCAGTCCATGTAGAGCACGCTGACATGTACAATAAAAATGTACTTTGAGTGCATGTGTGCTAACTGTCTGTTCTCTTCTGGTGTGGCCTCCAGGCAGCAGGATCTGTACCGGGTACTGAAAGCCTACACAGTGTACAGACCTGAAGAGGGATACTGCCAGGCCCAGGCCCCGGTGGCTGCTGTCCTGCTCATGCACATGCCTGCAGAGGTGAGGGTCTGCTGGGGGACACAGAGGGAGGGAGGGGGACTGTGGAGGAGACTGGGAATGGGAACAATGTTCTAGAATGATGAAGTAGTGGGATGGGGTTAGGTGTTTATAATGTGTATATTCCCAACTTGCAGCATGCCTTCTGGTGTCTGGTGCAGATCTGTGAGACGTACCTGCCTGGATATTATAGTGCTGGATTGGTGAGTAAATGAACGAACACACACACACACACACTGTATCTTCTTCTTCGGTGTACACTGAGCCGACTCATCATTGTTTTAGGAAGCAATCCAGTTGGATGGAGAGATCTTCTTCTCTCTGCTACGTCGTGTCTGTCCCATGGCCTACCGTCACCTGAAGAAGTTTAAGATAGACCCCATTCTCTACATGACCGAGTGGTTCATGTGTGTCTTCTCACGCACCCTGCCGTGGTCCTGTGTGCTACGTGTGTGGGACATGTTCTTCTGTGAGGGTAAGACACACACACAGTGCACATGATGCTGTGGCTAACTATTAGCTAACTGTGCTGTTTTCTAGGAGTGAAGATAGTGTTCCGTGTGGGCCTGGTGCTGCTCAAGCAGATGCTTGGCTCGGTAGATAAACTGCGGGAGGTCCAGGGCATGTACGAAACCATGGAGCGCCTCCGGAACATCCCACCTGAGTCTGTCAGAGAGGACCTATTGGTGCAGGAGGTGAGACTGTAAACAGTGTTTACAGACATACATGTGTTCTCTAAACATACTCCTACTCTGACTCATTGACACGAGTCAAATGAGTCAACTGACGTTTCACTGTCTGTGTGTCTAAATCTGGTTTGATGACTTCCTCTGTATGTCTCTGTCTGTGTGTAGGTGGTGTCCCTGGCAGTGACCGAGGCTCTGATCGAGAGGGAGTGCAGTATTCAGGTAAGGAAGTGGAGGGAGTCCAGGGGCGAACTGACCCACCAGCCTGTCCGAAGGCTCCACGGGACACGGGACATCCACGAGCACAAGCGTCGGGCCTCCGCCATCAGCTCCGGGGGTAGCTTCTCCTTCCTGGGGTCCATCCCCCCTCCAGGGCCCCTCAGGGCCTCCTCCAGCCTGCTCTCCCTCCCCGGCTTCCGCAAGTCCAAAACCCCCTTTCGTTCTCAGAAGATGGGCTCCTTCTCTGGGGCCTCTGGGATGGAGGCCATGCAGCGACAGAACCCCTCAGCGGCAGCTTCAAGCCCACCCAGAGGCCCTGCCCACAAACCACCCATGTCTAGTGGCTCTGTAGCTAGGGCGCCTGCCTCTCAGAGTCCTTTGGTTGGGTCTGGTCCAGGCCCCTCTTCTGGCCCAGCCCAGACCTCAGCACAGAGCCAGCCTGGTGCATCAGCCCCAGTACACCATACACCACCAAACACCCTCTCCCCCAAAGTTACTTCTGAGCAGATCACACCCACCATCCCATCACCCACCGCTAACAACACGCCTCTGCCCCCGTTCCCAGACGGAGGGAGAGGAGGAGGCGCAGCAGCAGCTACAGGAGGAGAGGATGACAGGAAGACGAAGAGGAGCAAGGAAGACAAGAAGAAAGAGAAGGAGGAGGAGAAGAGGAAAGAGAAGGAGAAGAAGAAGGACAAAGCAGACAAGGAGAGCCAGAAGAAGGAGAAGGAGCGGGCAGAGAAGGAGAAGAAAAAGGAGAAGGGGGGGAAGAAAAAGGACAGAGGGGGAGGAGAGGCAGAGGAGAAGAATGGAGCCACAGCACCAAGAGATTCTGCCTAGTTTCTCCTGTTTTCCTTCAGAAAGAAAACGGAGAAGGAAAAAATGAGGACATGGAAACAAAAGACCCCCAGAAGTAGAACGAGAGAGAGAAAAGGAGAAGGCCTCCTGTATAGTGCATCTTGAGGACTACATATAGTCAGGAGACATCTGGATCATGGTTTTATTAGCACCCCGGGGGTCATACAACCCCCCATGCTTTCTTCATCAATGAGTTTGAATAATTAAGATGGGACACGTTTCCTTTTGCAACTGGAGAATTGTCTGTGTGGTTCACTATGGATCTCCCAAGATCACACAACTGTTTTCTCATTTAGTTTATTATTTTATTTAGTTTTTATCAGACTATAGCCGGTGGACAGACAAGCCGTTGGACATAGAGTAGGTGGGAGTTATAGATTGGGTGTAAATAGAACATCCTAAATCCATGTAGGACCCTTGAGTCGTTCCCCATAATGCCCTGTCGTGTTCAGTTTGTGGTCAGATGTCCAACCGGAATGCCTGCAGATAAAAGTAAACAATTAAAAAAATATCTCAAACCCAGGCACTGAAGAGCGTGATTGCTGGTAGTACTCTGGTATTTGGATGTCTGGGAGGACCTATTTATTGTAGTGTTAAGTGTTGTGTGAGTGTGTGCCTTAGTAGCGTAGTGAGCTGAGTTACCGTTCAATATTGCCACCCATTTTCTCTGATCTTTCTCTCATGTCTTTGTCTTCTTTTTTGAGTTGCTTGTTTTCTCCCCCCTTTCTCTCATCTCTTGATCTCTAGTCCTCTGACCAGTGACTAAAGGTAAATGGAGAGATGTACACTGCGATAGGGAGGGTTTGTAAGGAGAGGGAGAAATGAACATGACATTCTGAGCCTTGACAGACAGACATGCATGGATCAGGGTGGCACCTCCCTAACAACACGGTGTGATTTAATTTTAGAATGTACTTTTTTTTTGTCTTTTCAAGTTTCTCTTGAGTGTGTTTATAGTGGGAGATGATAATAGATACTGGTAGTTTAGCGAGGGAGGGTCCTTCTGTATTCAATGACAACTCTGAATCTGCCCGTCAGACCAAATGTCCATCTATTATTTTTCTTCTTGTGATAAATTAAATAATATATATTTTATTTAGCCAAATAGTAATAAGGGTGAGGCTTTTAGTAAATTAACCCATTGGAATGTGATCTATTTAGAGTGATTTGAGAAACTTAAGTTGGCCACTCCTGTTTGGTAGGTAGGTAGGTTGTTGAATCTCATCTGGATAGTTCATACAGAATGATAGAGGCCTCTAGTGGCCAAAGGGCTGTTTTAGCATGAGCAGGGCCATGAGGGCTTCCACCATTTGAATGTAGTCAACATGGTGGGACTTCCAACTTCATTGACTGATCCCTACTGGTGATCCTGTTGGAGTTGTGCAACCAGGACATCAGGAGGGATTAGCCAATCGGGAAGAAGAAAATTGACTACTTTGAAATGGAGATTGCCTCAATGAAGCTGTCACAGATGCTATAATGGCACAGATACAATGATGAGGCCTATTTCCATCTCTATGGGATAGTTTCACCTCGTACACCTGCGCCTATAGGACCCATAGGAAGCCACTTGGTGCTGGGCGGGTCAGGCTTGCCAATGTAGCATTAACCTCTGAACTCTGACCTTCGGGCTATGATGTATTTATGTACAAAGTTGGTTAATTTAATCAGATATTATATATGTATTCTTTATTTTGGATCTGACTGCTATTTTTCTATGCGAGTAAAGTACACCTGGTTAACTGGAAGGATGGCTGGTGATGTGAAGCCCAGTTTGAGGATAATGTTAAGTATTGTTTTTTTTTTAGATACTGGTATGGCTGTTTTGATTTCATTATTGCACATTTGTCCTCATCTTCTAAGATAACAAATCCTGTTTATGTCATTTCATATTTCAAGTTTACTGTGGTAGCTATAGATAATGTTAGGTCCACAATTCTCCATTTACCTTATTACAGTATTAAACCTGACAGTGGTTGAAGAACAGGGGAATGACCATCAACTAAGATTCACATGAGTATTTTAGATATGACATAATTTGAGTGAGCCGAAGGTCATAAAGTACTGTATAAGAAACTGGGAGGCATTTAGTCAACTCTGACAAGGGTTGTAAATTGAAGATATGAAGTTGTCTGTCTTTGCTAGTATGTTGTAACCAACCACCATGATGATGTTTTAATAACTCCCTAACCCACTCACACAGTGTTATGTAAAGTATCTATACTGTACATTAGATGGATAGTGTCGGTTAGTTACTGTAACACCATTCCTTGGTGGAACCCGTTGATTCTCAACACTGATTCTCTGTACTGTTTTTGTAGGAGAGGAGGGTCTTTAGTGTAATCGTAGCCAAAATGTCCTTTTTGTCCACTTTGTCTTTTTTCCCAACTAGTGTTATTTTTTTAAGCCTCTGCTTTCCCCCTTCTTCCTCCACATTTTGCTTCGTCTTCTCAGAATCACTTGGATCGGAGTAGAGTCGGCGAAGATGACTTGAACATGTTTATGCAAACCTTACTGTTCACAAAGCATGTTGTCAAATAGCAGCACTGACGGCCAGCAATGCTACTGCTGAGATCAGTAGTTTTCATGGTAATAATTAGAAGTTGGAGAACCCTGAGAATGCTACAGAACCAATCTGGATAGAGCAATATTTATCCAAGCAGGCCCTGGTTTCATCCAATTGGGTAGGCTCCTTAAGGTCCTCAATTCTATGTTGAGTCATCAAGAGGTCGTGACAGTCATCCTGTCATTGCTCCCAAATTGATCAGTCCTCACGCATGAAATAGCCAGGATGAGTCAACAGAGACATTTAGGTCCTGAGTGGATTTCTGCATTGGTCCTGAAATCCTTGAGCTTGATTGCTTTTAATCGGGAGTGTCCCACTGATTAGATTTTTTAAAAGGTTGTTGCTGTTATGTTTTTCTATTTTGTCATGGTTTCTCCCCAACTGTATGTCTTTTGTTGTTTTAAGTTTACATGGAACTGTTATTGGTGGGAAAAATAAAATCCTAGATAATGAAATGCATTCCTTACCTGCAGAAAATCTACACAATGTATTTCATTAATAATGATAATGACAGTTGTGATGAATAATAAACCATAATATATTAAAGAACCCTGCTCTGCCTTGCATTCTTGTTTCATATTGATTTAGCCCACATTCTCCCAATGAGCTGTGCATGAACATTTTATTCCATTCTGGAAAAACTTCATATTTCAGACAATCTATCGTCCAGCAGGGGGCAGTAAAGATGTATGATTGCTGTCTTTACAAATGGGCCTAGTCTGCGGATAAGATTTTGGTGGTCTCTTGTATTTCTTCCCCCAATGCACACAGCACAGGAAATACACCCACACCAGCCCTGTTGTTTCTCAATCCCACTCTACCAGAACCACTCATGAACAGAGACACTAGTGTACAAAAGATAAGAGCTTTTATTCACAGTTAGTCCCTTTTTATTCGTTACAGAGGAGTTTCTGGCAGACTAAAGCTAGTCCAGGTGCAGAAAACAATGGAGCTTATAGAAAACAAAGAGGTAGAACTAGAGGAGGGAAAGGAGGTGAAGACTAGTGTTTTCTTTGGGTCCTTTCTCTTCTCTCGAGCAGCCTTTCACTTCTTGAGAAAAACGTAGCCGTCACTTTAAGGAGACCATGTTTTTCTCTAGCCTCATTCCTTCTTAGAATATCTATTTTCCCACCTTATCTACAGGAGATAACATCTACAATATTGATAGAACGATATCCCTCTGTTTGGTTTATTTGCCCACCTGAGGGTTAAATTAAGGGGGAGTGAAAGGACTTCCAGGTCTAACCTCAGCTGTTGCAGCCGAGGCAAAGACTGGTGCTCCTTTTCACCTTGGGGTTTACACATCCATACCACAGCAGTGGAATACGACTTGCTGTGTGCATTTCTTCTAACAGAGAGACTGGGGAAACAACCAATGGTAGGAGTAAGAGATGAAAAGGAGGAAGAGGGTTAAGGGAAGGGAAAGCGGATGAGAAAGAGATGGAGATGTTAAAAGATCATTTTTATTGAAAATAATCCCATATCCCCACGAACAAACATAGACAACCCATGAGCACCCGCTCTCACACAAATGTCTTGAGTGGAGATGGGTCTTTTAGAGAATTTGTGTGAGTGAGAGACAGAGCACACGAGTACACATAAAGAGAAGGAAGGTATGAGAGAATAGAAGGAAGAAGAGAGGAGCAGGAAGGTAGAATGACAAGGGAGGCTGTTTTCTTTTCTTCTGTCTGTTTCATTACTCCTCCTTCTCCTCTCCGTGTGTGATGACGTAGCAGATTTGCTTGTAGTCTACGTTGCCGGCCACATCTGGGGGGAAGGCAGCCCACAGGTTCTTCATCTGAGGGGAGGAGAAGGAGGGTCAGCCACTCGCCAAGTCAAGGGACAACGAGAGATCATGATGATATTCAAACTGAATGATTAGAAATGTATTCACCTCCTCTGCAGAGAACCTGTCGCACTGAGTGGTCAGGAGTTCCTGAAGGCTAGAGAGAGAGGGAGACAAAGTCAGAAACATTCAGGAAGCTGTGGATTCTGTTATGGAGTGCACTCATTACTACAACTGTAAAATAAGGAAGGAAATATTCTCACAATTCCTGCTTGATGAAACCGGTAGCATCGGGGTCCAGGACCTTGAAAGCACTAACGATGACATCCTCGGGATCAGCCCCTGAGACACACAAAGCGTCAGTCAGGCATGTTACACTGGCAGCAAGACACATGCAATGTCCTCACATATGGGAGTGTACTTAGAAAGCCACTAACACTTTGAAGCGATTATAACCTGGTTATAACAAGTTAGACAGTGAGCCTAACAGAGTCAAATTAAGAAATTAGGAGATGCGCAACAGAAATAAAGCAAGCAAGTACAGTGAGTTATAGACCCACCCTTGAGCTTCTCTCCGAACATGGTGAGGAAGACGGTGAAGTTGATGGGCCCGCTGGCCTCCTTGACCATAGCTTCCAGCTCCTCATTCTTCACATTCAACTGGCCTACAGAGCAGGGAGGGAGTGGAGGTTAGCTAGAACCACTCTCTCTCTCTCTCTCTCTCTCTCTCTCTCTCTCTCTCTCTCTCTCTCTCTCTCTCTCTCTCTCTCTCTCTCTCTCTCTCTCTCTCTCTCTCTCTCTCTCTCTCTCTCACACACACACACACACACATATACAGTACATATAGGACATTGTGGACGTACTAAGGCACACTTTTAATAGAGACAAGTCAGTTACATAAGTCCTCAGAATCTTAAAAGGTCTTAAATGTAACCCTTGCTCACCCATTGAGGCCAGCACGTCCCTCAAGTCATCCTTGCTGATGATACCGTCTCTGTTCTGGTCAATGATTGTGAAAGCCTGAGAAGGAGGGAAGGAGGGAGGGAAGAAATGAGGAAGACAGAGAATGTCTGGCATGACATGAACACCAGTCACCAGAGTCTGCCAAGTTGTCATCCCCAGTGGGACATGGAGGAGGGTGGGTTCAGTCCTGTGCGTAGTAGGACGTGGAGAAGGGGGGGTTCAGTCCTGTGTGTAGTGGGACATGGAGGAGGGGGGGTTCAGTCCTGTGTATAGTGGCACATGGAGGAGGGGGTTCAGTCCTGTGCGTAGTGGGACGTGGGTAGCATGTGCACTCCATACAACTTCGAGACACCTCTGTCAACTATGGTCATTTAAGTGTCAGGTGCTGCCTATTTATGTCACAATGCTATGTAACACTTGTTAGGCGAGACCTAAAAAGAACAGAAGAAATTTAAATTCTTACACGTTCATTTAGGGAGAGCTCATTAAGTTACACCTGTTAAATCCTTCTTCCACTGTCCCAGCCTGTCTCTGGACCTCATCTCTTACGTCTATGAAACCCAAGAGGACCCCCATGGTTGATCTTGAACTTAAAAAAGCAGCTGGTAATCCATCTTCCTGACTCACACACATGCACACACACTCCCTCCATCCTTACAAAGTGTTAAGACGGTCCCAATGATGATGTCAGACATTCCCCAAGTGATACTTAAGAAGTCTGTATCACTTACAGCAGCAAGAATTCCCTCCGTCAAGTCTGTGCCCATATTCCTTGACAACACTTTTGAAAACACATACTATCATATACAATCTCCCACCTACTGCCAGATCCCTATTTCCTGACCTTATCCATCCTTCCATACACACAGTATCCTTCCCTACACTCCTTCCACTTTCTACCCTCCGTCTTTCATCTACATACCGTTCACCTCTCCGACCTTCCTCTCCTCATAAACAGGTACACTAACCTGCCTTCCAAACTCTAGACCTTATCAGAAGCTCAAGAAGGTGCCACCCCCACCTCTTCTGTTCCCCTCTGTCCCCACCTGTTCTCCCCCTGTCCACCCCCAGTCACCCCCCATTCATCCCGCCCCCCTCACTCTCCTCTGTGTGCAGAGTGCCAGCCAGGGCCCAGTTGTCCTGCCATACTTAAACATGCAGCCCTCAGCAGCAGAGGACTTAAGATGAGAGGTTGAGTGACAGCTGAAGGCTCAGACGAGAGGGAGGCCTGGAGAGCTTGAAAAGGTTACAGAAACTTCAGAGCTTCTCCTCATGACATTCTTTGCTTTTTTAAGTTGGGAGAGAGGGGGGCAGACAAAATAGCAACTGCACTGAGAATTTACCAATCAGAGGCCAGCCACCTAAATCTAATTTGGGGTTCGCTCCTTTAATGAAACAAGGAAAACAGTACACCATGATTGACTCATGATTATAACAGTATCAATTTAGCCGCTGTGCCTGTCTGTTTCAGCGTAAGCAACTATTTCAGCCACTCTACAGCAGAATTAGGTTACAATGAAACTGACTGGTGGCCAGACTAGAGTCACTCACTCTCAGCCCAGATAGGGAGTTGAAAGGAAATCTGTCCCATTGACATTTTAAGGTGTAAAAGTGATGAGGTGTTGCATAGTGTGTTAAGAAATCCTCACCTCCTTGTACTCCTGGATCTGGCTCTGCTCAAACATGGAGAACACGTTGGAGGAACCGCCCTCTGCTGCTGCTCCCCTCCTCTTAGCCTTCTTGGGTGCCTGAAGGACAAACACATCAACTGCTTAACAATGGGACCTTCTAGGTCTGTTCATCCTGCAGCTGTAGCCCTCAGGAGGCCAATTAGTGACCTTTGACTTCAGTGTCAAGCTGTTCCTGGTCAGCGACAGGTGAAAGGATGTCCTTGTGTGTAGGTCCAGTACACCGTTCCGTCTGCCATCTAGCATCTGCTATCTAGCTTTGATCTGACTATCAGTGTGATGTGGGATGAATATGTGTGGTCCACCATTAAATCCTGCCACTATGTCTTAAATGTAGTTTAACATCCCTTACTACCTAGCTCTTGAAATGTTCTCAGAACAGTTCAGGAACATTCTTTCTCTGGCTCAGGACAGAGGAGGATGTTTTTGAATGTGGATGTAATAAAACATTAATTTTCCTCGGGTAGCTAACCTTTTACAGCATGTTTTATATAAATGTTGTTAATAAAGTGTTAACAAAATGTTTAGATCCTGTGAATGATATTGTATATCCAGGAACAGCTTTACACAAAATGTCTAAAAATGTCACCACCCAAAAAAGTATAGTTGAGTTTTAAAAAGTTGTTCCATAATTTCTTTTTCAATCTAGCAAAAAAGCTTAAAATAGAAAAACAAGAAAATCTGGAAATGCTGTGTTATTCCTGGAGGTTCCCATCGACAGCACACAGAGTAGTGGACAGGTAAGCAGTCAGAAAGGGAGGACCGGTGTTACTCACCATCTCGAGACGGTATGTATGGAGGTTTGGATGGTCAACAAGAGAAGAGACTGATGTGAAGCCGCATTAAACCCCTATCCTCGGGGGCTTATATACCTCTGTAGACCGCGCTAACTTTAGCCACAGCCTCAAGTTTGGATTTGTAGAGGCAGAGAGAGAGGGAGAGAGAGGGATGAGTTTGAAGCAAAAGTTAAGCGACAGGCAGAATGAGGGACAAGCTATCACCTTACAGGAGATCAGAAATAGACCCAGGAGTCTTGGAATGAAGGGAACCCGATACAACAGGGACCAGGCCATACGTTTAGTGTCCCACGTGGACTAATATGGACATTCAGGACGTAAAAGGCTTGATGGACTGCTGGCTGGCTGGACACATCTTGGTACCGTCCCACCCCTCCATAGTCTCCATCACCATCACCCTTCAGTGTGGCACATCAACCTATCATTGACTTTAGTTTTTACATTACAATATTAAAGGCTAAAATAAACACATTTTGTGCTCTTAGTGACTTGAAATGTACATTTTTATGCATGTGCATGCATGGGTAGATATATTTCTCTGTCTACACTTTCTATGTTCATATGTCCAGCGATTTCCACAGGCAATTGAAACGGCCTTCTCACATTTTGCATGACACTGCACTGTCCAGCATGCATGTGTAATGTCATTACATAAAATACTGTCAATGCATCAATATTTTGAATATTTTGGGAACACTCTGGTACAGTGTTTGTGTATATTAGACCATGTTAATTGGTGTCGGTAGTGAGGTCTCCCATAATCCCTCTAGAGTCTAAGGGCCCGAGATTGGTTTCTATTAGGCTAACATATGGAGTTGTAAGATGGTTATACCAAGGACCATTCGGCTATTTCATTTTGAATTTAAGGACCTCTAGTGGTATATATCTGAGTTAATATCAAAAGGCCAAATTCAATGCTTCATTAAATAACAATAATAAAACAAATAATATCAATATATATATATATATATATATATATATATATATATATATATATATATATATATATATAAAGGTCCTACAGTTGACAGTGCATGTCAAAGTAAAAACCAAGCTATGAGGTTGAAGGAATTGTCCATAGAGCTCAGAGACAGGACTGTGTCGAAGCACAGATCTGGGGAAGGGTACCAAAGAATTCTGCAGTATTGACGGTCCCCAAGAACACAGTAGGGTGCTCTCATCTTATCTACCAACATAGACAGGGCTCTAACTCCTCTAGCTCCACAATGAAATAGGGTGCAGGCCAGGCAGCAGGCTGTTAGCCAGCCTGTCAGCTTAGTGGAGTCTGCCACTAGCACAGTCAGTGTAGTCAGCTCAGCTATCCCCATTGAGACCGTGTCTGTGTCTCGACCTGGGTTGGGCAAAACTAAACATGGCTGTGTTCGCCTCAGCAATCTCACTAGGATAAAGACCTCTTCCATTCCTGTCATTATTGAAAGAGATCGTGATACCTCACATCTCAAAATAGGGCTACTTAATGTTAGATCCCTTACTTGAAAGGCAATTATAGTCAATGAACTAATCACTGAGAATAATCTTGACGTAATTGGCCTGACTGAAACATGGCTTAAGCCTGATGAATTTACTGTGTTAAATGAGGCCTCACCTCCTGGTTACACTAGTGACCATATCCCCCGTGCATCCCGCAAAGGCGGAGGTGTTGCTAACATTTACGATAGCAAATTTCAATTTACAAAAAAAAAATTATGTTTTCGTCTTTTGAGCTTCTAGTCATGAAATCTATGCAGCCTACTCAATCACTTTTTATAGCTACTGTTTACAGGCCTCCTGGGCCATATACAACGTTCCTCATTGAGTTCCCTGAATTCCTATCGGACCTTGTAGTCATAGCAGATAATATTCTCATTTTTGGTGACTTTAACATTCACGTTGGAAAAGTCCACAGTCCCACTCCAAAAGGCTTTCGGAGCCATCATCGACTCAGTGGGTTTTGTCCAACATGTCTCTGGACCTACTCACTGTCACAGTCATACTCTGGACCTAGTTTTGTCCCATGGAATAAATGTTGTGGATCTTAATGTTTTTCCTCACAATCCTGGACTATCGGACCACCATTTTATTATGTTTGCAATCGCAACAAATAATCTGCTCAGACCCCAACCAAGGAGCATCAAAAGTCGTGCGATAAATTCACAGACAACACCAAGATTCCTTGATGCCCTTCCAAACTCCCTCTGCCTACCCAAGGACGTCAGAGGACAAAAATCAGTTAACCACCTAACTAGATGCAGTTGCACCCCTAAAAACTGAAAAAAATTCTCATAAGAAACTAGCTCCCTGGTATACAGAAAATACCCGAGCTCTGAAGCTTCCAGAAAATTGGAACAGAAATGGTGCCACACCAAACTGGAAGTCTTCCGACTAGCTTGGAAAGACAGTACCGTGCAGTATCGACGAGCCCTTACTGCTGCTACACCAAACTGGAAGTCTTCCGACTAGCTTGGAAAGACAGTACCGTGCAGTATCGAAGAGCCCTTACTGCTGCTCGATCATCCTATTTTTCCAACTTAATTGAGGAAAACAAGAACAATCCTAAATTTATTTTTGATACTGTCGCAAAGCTAACTAAAAAGCAGCATTCCCCAACTGAGGATGGCTTTCACTTCAGCAGTAACAAATTCATTAACTTCTTTGAGGAAAAGATCATGAATATTAGAAAGCAAATTACGGACTCTTCTTTAAATCTGCGTATTCCTTCAAAGCTCAGTTGTCCTAAGTCTGCACAACTCTGCCAGGACCTAGGATCAAGAGAGACACTCAAGTGTTTTAGTACTATATCTCTTGACACAATGCTGAAAATAATCATGGCCTCTAAACCTGCATGGCCTCCAGCTGCATACTGGACCCTATTCCAACTAAACTACTGAAAGAGCTGCTTCCTGTGCTTGGCCCTCCTATGTTGAACATAATAAATGGCTCTCTATCCACCGGATGTGTACCAAACTCACTAAAAGTTGCAGCAATAAAGCCTCTCTTGAAAAAGCCAAACCTTGACCCAGAAAATATAAAAAACTATCGACCTATATCGAATCTTCCACTCCTCTCAATTTTTTTTGAAAAGGCTGTTGCGCAGCAACTCACTGCCTTCCTGAAGACAAACAATGTATACGAAATGCTTCAGTCTGGTTTTAGACCCCATTATAGCACTGAGACTGCACTTGTGAAGGTGGTAAATTACCTTTTAATGGATTCAGACCGAGGCTCTGCATCTGTCCTTGTGCTCCTAGACCTTAGTGCTGCTTTTGATACCATCGATCACCACATTCTTTTGGAAAGATTGGAAACCCAAATTGGTCTACACGGACAAGTTCTGGCCTGGTTTAGATCTTATCTGTCGGAAAGATATCAGTTTGTCTCTGTGAATGGCTTGTCCTCTGACAAATCAACTGTAAATTTCGGTGTTCCTCAAGGTTCCGTTTTAGGACCACTATTGTTTTCACTATATATTTTACCTCTTGGGGATGTCATTCGAAAACATAATGTTAACTTTCACTGCTATGCGGATGACACACAGCTGTACATTTCAATGAAACATGGTGAAGCCCCTCGCTAGAAGCCTGTGTTTCAGACATAAGGAAGTGGATGGCAGCAAACTTTCTACTTTTAAACTCGGACAAAACAGAGATGCTTGTTCTAGGTCCCAAGAAACAAAGAGATCTTCTGTTGAATCTGACAATTAATCTTAATGGTTGTACAGTCGTCTCAAATGAAACTGTTAAGGACCTCTGCGTTACTCTGGACCCTGATCTCTCTTTTGACGAACATATCAAGACTGTTTCAAGGACAGCTTTTTTCCATCTACGTAACATTGCAAAAATCAGAAACTTTCTGTCCAAAAATAATGCAGAAAAATTCATCCATGATTTTGTTACTTCTAGGTTAGACTACTGCAATGCTCTACTTTCTGGCTACCCGGATAAAGCACAAAATAAACTTCAATTAGTGCTAAATACGGCTGCTAGAATCCTAATCATAATACTCCAGTGCTAGCCTCCCTACACTGGCTTCCTGTCAAGGCAAGGGCTGATTTCAAGGTTTTACTGCTAACCTACAAAGCATTACATGGGCTTGCTCCTACCTATCTCTTTGATTTGGTCCTGCCGTACATACCTACACGTACGCTACGGTCACAAGACGCAGGCCTCCTAATTGTCCCTAGAATTTCTAAGCAAACAGCTGGAGGCAGGGCTTTCTCCTATAGAGCTCAATTTTTATGGAATGGTCTGCCTACCCATGTAGACGCAAACTCGATCTCAACCTTTTTTTCTCAAGCCCAGGAGTGTGAAGGTCAACAAAAAGGCTCTGGAGCAACGAACCGCCCTTGCTGTCTCTGCCTGTCCGGTTCCCCTCTTTCCACTGGGATTCTCTGCCTCTAACCCTATTACAGGGGCTAAGTCACTGGCTTACAGGTGCTCTTTCATGCCATCCCTAGGAGTGGTGCGTCACTTGAGTGGGTTGAGTCACTGATGTGATCTTCCTGTCTGGGTTGGCGCCCCCCTGTGGGTTGTGCCGTGGCGGAGATCTTTGTGGGCTATACTCGGCCTTGTTTCAGGATGGTAAGTCGGTGGTTGAAGATATCCCTCTAGTGGTGTGGGGGCTGTGCTTTGGCAAAGTGGGTGGGGTTATATTCTTCCTGGTTGGCCCTATCCGGGGGTATCATCGGATGGGGCCAAGGTGTCTGCTGACCCCTCCTGTCTCAGCCTCCTGTATTTATGCTGCAGTAGTTTATGTGTCGGGGGGCAAGGGTCAGTTTGTTATATCTGGAGTACTTCTCCTGTCTTATCCGGTGTCCTGTGTGAATTTAAGTATGCTCTCTCTAATTCTCTCGTTCTCTCTTTCTTTCTCTCTCTCGGATGACCTGAGCCCTAGGACCATGCCTCAGGACTACCTGGCATGATGACTCCTTGCTGTCCCTGGTCCACCTGGCTGTGCTGCTGCTCCAGTTTCAACTGTTCTGCCTGCGGCTATGACCTGTTCATCGGACGTGCTACCTGTCCCAGACCTGTTATTTGACCATGCTGGTCATTTATGAACATTTGAACATCTTGGCCATGCTCTGTTATAATCTCCACCCGGCACAGCCAGAAGAGGACTGGCCACCCCTCATAGCCTGGTTCCTCTCTAGGTTTCTTCCTAGGTTTTGGCCTTTCTAGGGAGTTTTTCTTAGCCAACGTGCTTCAACACCTGCATTGCTTGCTGTTTGGGGTTTTAGGCTGGGTTTCTGTACAGCACTTTGAGATATCAGCTGATGTACGAAGGGCTATATAAATACATTTGATTTGATGAGAAACAAGATTCTCTGGTCTGATGAAACCAAGATTTAACTCTTCGGCCTGAATGCCAACTGTCACATCTGGACGAAAGACCAAGACTACGCAGGTGTGGCTTCGGGACAAGACTCTGAATTTCCTTGAGTGGCCCAGACAGAGCCCGGACTTAAACCCAATCAAACATCTCTGGAGAGACCTGAAAATAGTTGTGCAGTGACACTCCCCATCCAACCTGACAGAGCTTGAGAGGATCTGTAGAAAAGAATGGGAAACTCCAAATACAGGTGTGCCAAGCTTGTTGGGTTATACCCAAGAAAACTCTAAGCTTTAATTGCTGCCAAAGGTGCTTCAACAAAGTACTGAGTAAGGGTCAGAATACTTAAGTAAATGTTATATTTCAGTTTTTTATTTGGTATAAATGTTCAAACATTTCTAAGAATCTGTTTTTGCTTTTTCATTGTGGGGTATTGTGTGTAGATTGATGAGGATATATATTTTTAAAAAAAAATCTATTTTAGAGTAAGGCTGTAATGTAACAGAATGTGAAAAAAGTCAAGGGGTCTGAAAACTTTCTGAATGGACTGTATATAGAGTACCAGTCAGGGGTTTGGACACACCTACTCATTCCAGTGTTATTCTTTATTTTGACTATTTTCTACATTGTAGAATAATAGTGAAGACATCAACGCTGTGAAATAACACATATGGAATAATGTAGTAACGAAAAAAGTGTTAAACAAATCCAAATATATTCTATATTTGTGATTCTTCAAAGTAGCCACCCTTTGCCTTGATGACAGTTTTGCACACTCTTGGCATTATATATATAATTATGTAGAAAATAAAGGAAAACCCCTTGAATGGGTAGGTGTGTCCAAAATTTTGATTGGTTATTTATATATCACAGTTGGTTGGTGGCACCTTAATTGGGGAGGACAGGCTTGTGGTAATGGCTGGAGTGGATTTTATGGAATGGTATCTAACGTATGGTTTCCATGTGTTTGATGCCCTTCCATTTGTGCCGTTCCAGCCATTATTATGAGCCATCCAACCCTCAGCAGCCTCCTGTGTAATGTGTGTATATATACAGTATTTTATTATTTGATGGAACATTGAATTTGACCTTTTGCTATTAGCCCATAGAAACGCATTGAATAACATATTCATACATGGTAAAAAAAGGAAGCATGTTTAAAAGTGTCTGTCCTATATCTGAGAGATACAAGAAAACTCAGGAAACTAGTAATATTAATTGGATGCTACAGACATTTTTGCAAGAAGACTGACAAACACCGCCGTGGCTGCGTCACTTTCCACTGCAGATGCAGAAGGCCGACATCGGCGAATGCGATGGATTGGAGACGCAGCCCATCCCAAAACAATTCAGATATCTCAAGCTTAAACAGACGTATTTTTACAGGGATTTTTTTTTATTTCGCTCATTTGATTAGTACAAGGGTCCCATTAATAGGTTTTACCATCAGTGGCAGGAGTGCTAAATAAACTATACTCCCTAAAACTAACCTCATGTTGTTAACCTTTGACAAAAACCCAATAAACTTCAGGCACTGTCAAGTCCTGACAAATGCCCCTTTTTCTCCTAGGTTTTATTATTACTTTAGTGATGCACACACTTTCATTTGCTTTCATAGTGCCACACACAGAAAGTCAGACTCCCCCCCACACACACACAGTTTTGTATTGCTATCCTTGTGGTGACCAAAGAATTGATTCCCATCCTAAATCCTATTTACCCTAACCTTGAACGTAACCGTAACCCTAACTTTATTCCTAAACCCCTAATCTTAAACCTATATCAAACCATAACTCCTAGCCTTAATTGTAACCCTAACCCCAATTGTAACCCTAACCCAAAACCTAACCCGTAAGCCTAAAATAGCATTTTTCCTTGTGGACTCATAAACAAAAACACACACACCAGCTCTCTCTCCCTCCTCAAGTGCTCTACTCCTAATGCCACGTTGGAGGGGATCACAGGGAGGGGGACTGAGGGTGCAGGAGGAGCTCTTAAGAGAATATATATGAGGGACAGCTGAGAAAGACCAAAATAGCAAAGGAAACTTGTCTGCCCCCCCCCCACTCATCATCAATTTTAAAACTGTCCGTCCATAGTTCATCCACTATTCTAGTTGTTTTTATATATTCCGGTCTTTGATTTTTTAATTTTTTAAAACAACTTAAACCCAAAGTGCCGCCAGACAGGTGAGAAGCTTCCCCAGTGTCGGGAGATTAGGGTAGGGCCTGTAACCTGCCGTCGGTTGTCTGTGTTGTTCTATGACCTCTGATCTGCCTTGTTATTGACATGGTAAAGTGTAAAGTAAAGTCATTTTTAATGATCCTTTAGTTTATTTAACCAGGGAAGTTACATTCAAGGATGCTTGGTCATATGGTGTACCATACATTATCTACACACAGTTCTGTAACAGGACCCCATACTTCCTTATATAGAGTGCACATAGCCTACTTTATTATAAGACAGGTTACTAGGGGTGTTCAATGTCGGTCTTGGAGGGCCGAAATACTTCTGACTTTCATCCTCTCCTTCTAATAAGGGACTAATTCAGACCTGGGACACCAGGTGAGTGTGATTAACTACCAGGTAGAAACAGTGTTTTGGCCCTCCAGGAAGGGAATTGAACAGTCCTGGGTTACACCTTATGGCTTGCTTATATCCTGTCACAGTGTGAGGAGGTGTTAATATACAGATGTATGTGCTTTGTGTAAGGTGACACACTTCCACGCTCCCCTGGTCAAATCTATCACATTCTAGATGATTGGTATGAATTTCTGCTATGTGGTGATGCCAAAGTCTCATCTTTGAGAAGCACATAGAAAACCACTTTCACTTAAAGTTTCAACTTTTAGCTGACCCTAAGCAAATATAGATGTGAGCCTTGCTCAAAGGCACATTCACAGATTTTTCACCTAGTCAGCTCAGGGATTTGACCCAGCAACCTTTGGGTTATTGGCCCAATGCTCTTTACCGCTAGGATACCTGCCACTGTGTAAACTTCAGTTTGATCTGTTGATCTGATATTCTTAAATATGTAACTTGTTTATTTTACCACTGGTGTCTCACTAGTGTACATTATATTAATCCTCATATATCCTTATCTCAGAACCCAGATCCAAATCTCACATCTGTCATGAGAGACGACATTGGTCCTGTTAATATTAGCTCACTTTTCATCTCTTGGTTTTTCAACTGTATGTGTTACATGTTGGCTGGTGGATGGATGTCCCATCAGGGCAATACCAGAGAGGGCTCTTTGATACTTATGTCTCTCTCTATAACAATATTATGATTGAATTAAAATGAGTCTTGTCAAACTTTTTAATCAGTGGACATTAATGGTTTAATTCACAGCTAGTGTTTGTAGCACCCTCTGGTGGTACAGCATGGCTGAGCTGCATCAACCTTTGGCGCATTAAAGTTGCTTTAAAAATAATGGATACATTTAACATGAAGGATATACACCTAATTATATAGTGCTGCACTGTAACTTATTATTTTGTTAAACGTGGATGTGAAGCCTTTACTTGACAGTGTGTAACAACACATCAATATATATGATGTTTAACACATCACAAGGATGTTTTTGCCTTTTACATTTTAGTCATTCAGCAGACGCTCTTATCCAGAGCTACATTCATCTTAAGACAGCAAGGTGGGACAACCACATATCACAGGAATATAAAGTACATATTTCCTCAATAACATAGCTATCAGTAGAAGCAGAGCTGGTCAAGCGCTGATGAAGTGTTGCTGTGTTGTTGTTGTTGTTGTTGTTGTTTTTTTTGGGGGGGTCGAGGTGAGGATACTGTTTATTTAAGTTACTGTTTAAGAGGTAGGGTTTCAGATTTTGTGGAAATTGGGCAGGGACTCTGCTGTCCTAGCCTCAGGGGGAAGCTGGTTCCACCACTGTGGTGCCAGGACAGAGAAGAGCTTGGACAGGGCTGATCGGGAGCTGCCCTCCTGTAGGGGTGGGAGGGCCATGAAACCTGAGGTGGCAGAGCGGAGTAGGGTTGGGGTGTAGTTTTTGAGCATAGCCTGAAGGTAGAGAGGGGCAGTTTATCTTGCTATTCCGTAGGTTAGCACCATGGTCTTGTAATGGATGCGAGCTTCGACTGGAAGCTCTTTGCTTCAATATTGCATAACTACCCTGATTGCTGACAGAAAGTTAAGCTTCACACTTACCATCAATATTACCTAGAACATATACCAGTGATTTTAATGATAATTTACAAACAGTAACAGACAAACCAGTAGGCGTGCCAGTACTCTGAAATAAGTAAGTGACTATCATTTGAGGAACTAGAGAGTTTAAGAGGAACCAGTCACCTGTGTATAAAAGAAACAAAAGAGCAGAGTTCCCACATCAGGGCTGTATCCCTGAGAACCGGATGCATCCGGTTGTTTGCAACACCACTAAGGGTGATAGTCCTATGAGTTTGATGATGAGTCTCTGCTTTGTGACAAGACATTCTGAGGGTCATCATCAACTTCATAGGACTATAATCCCATCATGATGAACTTGGTGACTAGTTCTTCTTTAATGCTCTAGTTCCTCAAATTATAAAGTCCCTTTCTCATTTCAGATTACTGGCATTCACACCAAAGTCCTAATCAAAATAACCAGAGTGGTGACTGTCTGATCTCTGTGGGTCAGTGTTCACTCAGGTCAATGAGATCCTCCTCAAGGTGCTCCTCTTCCTCCTGCCTCCTCCTCAGCGAATCAGCTCTCAGCTGCTTCACCTCCTCTCCATAGTAATCATGTAGCTTGGTGAAATCCTCTAGAGGATCAAAGTCCACTTGTGGCCATTCCCCATATGGTGGTGCTGGTCCATTTATCGGTGTGACATGTGCGTTTCTCTTGGGCCAATGCTTAGGGGACCTCTTATTGATCACGTTGCTGGGGATTGGAGGGGCTTGTAATAGATTACTGGCACTGTGGCTTCCCCCTTCTCTCCTCTCTGGTCCTGGCATGAGGAAGGAGGAGGAGCATGAGTTCAGGTAAGTCATGGATTGGGTAAGGCACATTGAGCCTGGACCAGTCACAGTGGTTTGTGGATGGGATTCAGCAGGGCCAGCTTGGCGTTTAGCCTCTGCTTAGTGACAAAAGAATACAGGTTGAGAGGCAGGAATGGAACACATATTTTTGAAGCATGAATACAACAATACACACACACACACCACACTTTCTCCACACACTCACCTTCGTACTGCTTCCCCAGGTCTCTGACCAGCAGTGAAAGGTAGCAGTGGCTGGCTGTGAGCAGGGCTTTGACCCAGCTCTCCTGGCCCAGCTGGTCCTCAGCAGCAAGCCTGTAGGTTTTCAGCCCTGAACCTCTGAACACCATGGAGAAGGCAAACAGTCCTCCCTCAGACTCACAGCGCTGGACAGCAGAGCCCTCTAGGACAATAACCCACAGCAGGTCTCGATCTGCCGGACGCTCCTGGTAGAACAGGAGATTGGCTTTCAGGACAAACCAGCGCCTCTGGTAGGAGGAGGTCCTCTCTTTCTGATGTGGTATTTGTAAGAGTGAAGGGTGAAAGATGGAGAACGGGAGGAGTAAGTAACAATATTTTTGATGAAGGGAAGTTGTAAAGAGTCAGAATAGATACAGAGATAAATACAGAGATAATTTTACCCAAATGAGTGCCATTATACAAGCCCTCCACTTCAATGTTCTATTTATGTCAGTAATATATCAATATCAAATATCAGTTGAGACATAATTATTATTAGACAGGGAAACGCAAAAGGCCAAGAGAAGACTGTGTTATAACAGAATCTCACAGCATATTGATAATGTAATTTGTCTCTTGCTTGTGTCTGTTAAGTTTTACAATACCTTTTTGTAGAGGTATCCTTCTTTATCTATCGGTGAGGTGCAGGATAGGTAATGGGTTAAAATCTTCTCATGGATCTTCATTACAATGTTCTCCAACAAAGAGAGGATCTTTTAGAGGATGAAAGGCATTCTTGATAATATCAATCCAGCACCAGTAGTACAAACACATAACCTTTGAGCCTTGTTTGTCTGTCATAATACCTCCTTTCATTTTCACCAGTAAAGAAACATAGCCAGTAACCAGTTGCCATCATCCTGTATTCAACTAGTCCATTCATTATGACAATGATCTTAAATCTACACACAATTTCCACCTCTATCTCTTGCCAGTCTAGCGGAGGAGTAATGTGTCATCCAAGCTTACCTCTCAGGGTCACTCTCTATCCATCCAATTGTATATGTTTTTTGATTTTCTGCCATAAACCTTCACTTGTTCCTCTCAGTCTAATTCCCACAGTAGTTGTGTTCACTGCAACACATCTAGAATAAGACAATGTTTAAATATAAAGTTTCAGGTTACGAACACAGGTCCTCCACTGGGTACTAGAGGACAAGTGTTGAAATATAAATAACTCAACCCACTTCCTGGAAACAAAACCCTAACTCACAATATTCTCTCTCCCCTATACGCTTAAGTCCACACCTACTACCCAGATAGTATACATTGAGAGGGTGTTCTTCCTCACTTCCCTGTTCTGTGTAAAATGTTAATTTCCTCAGTGATGCTTTAGAAAAAAAGTCTTACTATATCAAATTGTATTAAATGTGTTCTTGAAGTTGATTAAATGTTCCTTACTTCCTCTGGTGATCGATTCATAACCAAGAATGAATCCTCTCATTAAGGCCTAGTTGGACCCTATAGCACCACTACATTAACATGAGTGGTAATGAGGGCCAGAGCCACATAAACAGAGCTTTATCATTGCAGTTTTTACCTATTGAAATTAAGCATTTTTATGAACAATAAAAACAAAAAAGGACTAGAGAACAATGAGAGTTATTTGACCCTGACCAAGGGAAAACTTGTGCTGGCATTGAAATCATAGAAGCCCAAAGATGATAAAAATACTATGATGCTTACCTGAACATGGTAACAACACAAAGCTCATAAGAAAAGGAGGAGTGTCATTAGCCTTCAATAAATTGGTCTCTAGGGGCAAATACCCCCCAAACACCTATGAAATGGCCTTGCATGGATACGTTACATAACATTTAAACACTTCGAAACGAACAGACTCCGAATACACCCCGTTGTGGTGCTGAACGTGTTGAATTGTTCAGATAACTTTTTGTGACCGTGACACCTCTTGAACACGCCGCAGAACTGTACGCATCAGGTTCGACATCACTTCCTGTTTAGTTGATTGGCGCTTGCAGACTTTTCGTATCGATAGCTAGCGAGGTAGTTTTTGTTTTCCTTAGCTATCTGCATTTAAATACATGTTGTATTTTTGGTATTGTTAATTATCCTTATCCATTCTCAGATACATGCAAGGTGTTGTGAAGCTAGCTAACTTACGCCCCTTTAACGTTACTTACCAACTCTGCACGTGTCGTTGTTTTCTTGGTACCTGCTAGTACTGTAACGTTAGTCAGCTAGCAAAACAAAACACATTTACCTAGCTATAGCTGTAGTAGTCACACTATTGTGGAGATAATCGTATCACGTAAGTTAACGTCACGTGGAATAGTGTATTCGCTTAAATATTGATAACATACTTGTTCAAAGGCTTCAGTAAATGGTTAGCTCGCTAACTAACCTTAGTTAGCGCAGTAGTTAGCTAAGACGATTGCTTCCATTTGATTCATTATAGTACAGTAATATATAGACATGTATACTACAAACATGTATATTTAGATTTGTTTTCTCTTCTGTCATCAACAGAATGTCAAAAAGAAAAGTCACGTTTGGGGACGGCGATGGTGGAGAGTTGTTGGATGAGGACGTTCCAAAGAAAAAGGTGCTGCCACAAACACTTGTTCTCAGATATTAAGTACAGTGTTACATGAATTTTTAACAGCATAGAGTGGGACATACGAATTACATCTGACCAACACAAATATGCTTTTTGATGTAAGAATCTTTCAGTTACTTGTGTTAGCTAGAGGTATTTGTTTGTGGGTTTTCTATACTGACCAGTTTGCTTTGCTATCTCACCTGGGATCTCACCAGTTATGTGAGGATGTGGTTGGGCCGGGCTCCAGGTTCAAGGGGAAACATTCTCTGGACAGTGACGAGGAGGACGAGGAAGAAGATGGAGATAAGAGCAGCAAATACAACATATTGGCCAGTGACGATGTGGAAGGTTTGTCTTACCCATTTGATTGTCTTCATAACTGAGACCTGGCAGTCCAGTCATTTAAAGGTAGACTCTGAAAAATGGCATTGCCACAAGCAGCACTGCTTGGGATGAGTAAGACGCAAGACTTCCCTCACACAGTCACACACCGTATCTACACATGTGCACGGGTTCGCCTTACCCATTACAACGTGTTAGCCACAGGACCAAATCAGCGGAGAAGTTGAGCGTTGCACTTCAACACTCTCAGCTGTTAGGCAATTTGATCCACTATGCTGTTTAGTTTTTGCATCTGTCATATCGCTGAGTCTACCTGTTAATGTCTAAAAGTGCATGTTTTGTTTTAGGTCAGGAGGGGGCAACAATTAACTGTGACGAGGGAGTTCCCATCACACCCTTTAACCTGGATGAGGAGATGCAAGAAGGGCACTTTGACTCTGAAGGAAACTACTACATCAAAAAGGATGAGGAGATCAGGGACAACTGGCTTGACAACATTGACTGGGTAACTGTGTATTTAGTTATTTGATTAGTTGTTCACTGCAGAAATGTTACACACAGTGAATTAATGTATTTGTCTCGCTCTTTAGGTGAAAATAAGAGAGCAACCTACTAAACGAAAGAAGAAAGGTCTGGCAGCCAAGAGGAGGAGGAGAGTGGGGGATGAAGATGAGGCAGAAGAAGAGAAACAGCGAGAGGAGAAGCAGGCAGACAGTGACGAAGAGGAAGACATGGAAGAAGAAAAGGAGCCAGTTGAGGACCCCCTGGCATCCTACAGCCAGCATCAGCTCACAGAGGCTGTGTTGGAGCTGCTATTACCTGGGGAGACTGTTGCCGCAGGGCTTCGCCGGCTTGGAGGCCTAGGTGGGCGTAAGAAGGGAAAGCAGAGGGGAGAGAATGGGAAAGCAGAAGAAACAAATAGGGATACCGAAAAACTGGACAGGCTCACAGCACTGGCAGACAGACTGGTTGGGAGTGGAGTGTTTGAAATATACCAGCAGACGTATGAAAAACTGGCCTACACACTGAAAGGGAAGAGCCAGCAGCAATCAGTGGGGAGGAGTTTAAATGGAGAGGAGGAAGAAGATGAGCTTGACATGTTTGCAGACAAAATTGACGAGAAGCACAGTGTCAAAGCTCCGGACAAAGATGATCAGGATGATGAGACTGGTTAGTGAGAGTAAATTGGTTTGCGGTCAGCTGGTTCCAAACCATTTACACTACTATTACAGGTGCTATTTTTGTTGACTTTTGAGATGTATGTGTAAACATATTTTGTTTGTCTTAAGTGAGTGATGAGGTGATGTGGGAGTATAAATGGGACACAGAGGAGAATTCTGAACTCTACGGCCCCTTCAGCAGTCAGCAGATGCAGGTTTGAATTGTCTCTATTTTCTATTACAGTATAATGGACAATAAATTAAGGGCAGTAGTATCTGTACTTCTGCTCTATTAACTGTCCTATGGGTAGGAACATCAACAGTACCTGCCATTCTGCTACTGGTCTGTTTTCCTGGTGGTCACAGTTTATTTTCCTTCTTCCCTTATGATCCTGTACCTGGTTATACTGGATTAGGCCAGGCCGGTTCTGCCCAGTAATCCCTATTTTCTGTCTCTTTCAGGGCTGGGTGGATGAGGGCTATTTCAAAGATGGTGTTTACTGCAGGAGGATTGAACAGGGAAGCGCTCAGTTCTACAATTCCAAGAGACTAGACTTTGATCTTTACACATGACCATGATCAGTTCTTGACTAATAATTTGATGTATTATGTTGTTTCATGTGGACCCCAGGAAGAGTAGCTGCTGCATTTGCAGTGGCTAATGGGGATCCTAATAAATACCAATGATAGTCGCTCACACACACACACACACACATCCAAATTCTCTGTTATCTGATCTCTTATTGTATGTAGCCTTACTGTTTTAAAATAAACAAATTGGTATTTTATATGGTCTATTTCTTGTCTGCTGCTAAGCCTACAAGCAAGGTCTTGAAACATTGCTAAACCATTTTACTAAATATTTTGGGGGTTTCTATATAGTGTTACTTTGGTTTTAAGAGCAGTTAGACAAATTTGCTAAAATAACATTTTGTATTAAACTGGCTTCTGAACCAGCTACTTTCCGTCTCTCTGATTGGTTCTAATATACATCACTCGAGGACAAAGACTGCTTTCTGACTTCTTGTTGGCCGTCCTTACCTAAACAAGATCCTTTCACTAGAATGCAGTTGGTTGAGAGACGTTTATAGCTTTCCTTCATTGGTTAGATTTTCTGGGGGGATTTCTTCCATGTGAAAGCTTCCCTCTGATTGGTTTCTTGGTCGTCGTGCCAGTGGAACTTTTGATCATGAATCGACATTTGTGAAATGGTTAAACTTGGGCGCCGTCCTGCGTCGTGTTTACGTTAAAGATGTCTGTACACAATTATATTATAACAAAACGTCATATTTTTCTTAGCAAATAATTGGGGCGGTGCGGTAAGTTTACTACTTCAAGTTGGCTTCATAAAATATGCATATTTTTAATGTTTATGACTATAACGTTATCACAGCAGTGCATTGGCTGGCTGCGAACGTTACCATGTATATATGTTAACGTTAGCTAGCTACTAATACTCACCCTACCGTCATTTTACGTTATCCTCCTTGAAATGATTAAATTCTCCCGACTTTACCAAGCCAACTTAGCTAGCTGACGACCAACATAGACCGTAGCTGGCTATTGCGTTGAAGTTCACGATATGCACAACACAGATCTACTGCTAGTTAACGAATAACGAGCTCTTGTAGAAGTGGCCTCCACCGGTATACCATCCCCATGACAACACCAATAACGTGCTTTGTTCAAAAGAGTGCATAAAATGATATATTGTCAATAGGAGGCAAAAATTATGCATTTGATCAAATACTTGTAGCTATTAGTGGCTTATTCGCGTATTTCTTAGCTGACAAGGTAAAACTAATCAAATCACGTTTTATTGTTAATTCTGGAAAGGTTAAACTAGAAGGTGATCTATATATGTGTTGTTAGCTGGATGAAAATAAAACCACAAACTAGCTAACATTTTCCATTTGTGTACATTTTACACAAATGTTTACTGTGCAATTGTTGAACATATATCATAAGCAATATGCCAGTGCCTACTTAATTTGGAAATTAGAAAAGCATGTTTATCAAATGTTTCACTTATGTTGATGTCCAGCATGTTTATTTATGTTGTTTTTCCAGAGAAAGACAGATAGGGGGAGAGTGAGGATGTTGATCTAGTTCCCTGACTTGCTCCCCTAAATAGTCTGTCCAATGGAGGGAGCTGCCAAGGTTCCCCCAACCCCTTTCTGTAATCCACCTCACAGCGAACCTCCACCCCACCTTCTCCCTCTTTCCTCCATCACCCCCAGGTATAGTTCCCCTGTCACCTTTTGCTTTCCTCTTCCCCCTATTTATAATCTTGCTTGTTTGAAACCTATGTTTTTAACTACCATCGCAATTACTGGGAGCTACTGGTGAAGAGTCCAAACCATAACTGTTCATCTCCCACAGCTGTGAAGATGGCAAAAAGCCTGGTGACAGGAGGAGGAGTGGGCGCATTCAGAAGACACCGAAGAAGCAGGAGCCCAAAGACACATTAGCGGAGTCCAGACAAAATACATCCCCTGCAAAGAAGGAGAACAGTGTGGTAGTTTCATGTTTAAGTCTTAATGGTTTCTTAGATATTATAGGCTACTTAAAAGGGTCTTGTTTGGTAATCAGTTCACTCCTCTCTGATCCTTAGATGCAAGTGTCTCAGTCCCTGTCAGTAAAGCTAATGAGAGTTGATCCCCCCTGCAAACAACTGCTAAAAAAGGTATGCAATAAATGTCTATTTGTGCATGGGCCACTTTCTACTGTATCCACTCTAGATAATCTGTCTGTACATCAGTGGTGGTCGGTGCTGGTTAAGATTAGGGTGGACAATTTATTACATTTTTATGAGCATGGCCTTATTTCTATTACAGCATATTGGATCACTGTCATTCATATTCCATTTAGCCAGCTCAATGTAACGTTGATAGCTTTAGGCTACTACATGATACTACCACATGATTTTCCCTATACCCATCATGAGGTTGCTACAACGTAGCCTACGAATTAAAGTTTATAATGTTGAGGCGTGCACAGGCTGCGCAACTAATTTGAGTTATCAAGGTGACAGAGAGTGACACATTAAATACCTCCTTGCACACTTGCCTGCATCTAGCTGATCTTGGTGTAATCATTAGTCCAAACAGTTGCAAACAAGAGTTTCAAATGGACAAATTCAGGTAGGTTTATACCTGTTTCGCTCCATTTGCTTCCGCTTAATAAAAGTTTCTCAACAGAGTCGGCGGAATTAATACACCCAGAATCACCCGCACAAACGGTTCACTTTCATAGCAGCCACATACAAACAGCATCATCAATTTGCTCTATGTATAATTCATTCTCCTTCCATCTACGCACTCTCCTCTCACCTTTTCCCTTCGCTTGTGGTCTACTTTTGGAATGTAGCCTAATGGAAGAATGTCGCAAATACTCTTACCCAGGTGATCAAGATGAAATAACAATACCCTACGATTGGTACGGCTATAATATTAGTTTTTTAAAAGCTAGTGTGATCAGTCCAGAGGGTTCCGATCTATGCGGTGGCATAAACAGAGGAAGAGTCAGGTTTTTATGTTGCAAAAATAAGTGATGTATTTAATGTTCACAGAATGGCACTCAGTCGGTTCAAGAAAGGAAACAAAATCCTAGCTCAGTTCAGAGCACTTTACTTGCACACCAATGAGCCTTTCGATAATCAACAAATTAAATAGTCTCTTTTGTGGCTTAGCTTGACATTGGCTCACGATTATGGGAATCACTCACTCACGTTCTTTATCTTTTAATCTGTTCTTTGTCTATCGATGTCCTCTTCTGTCTGTTTCTGGTTTCTTCGGTCCATATTTCTCCTTATTTCTTTGTCCGTTCCTTCCTCACGCATCTCCTACTGTTCTCTTTTTTTCTCCTGTGCGTAATTGCCCCCGTGCCTTCACCTGCGCCGGTAATAATCCTGTGACGTCGGCAGGGATTCCCTGCGTGCCCCCGCCCCTCTGACTCCCATTTACCCCCACACCTCCGGATGGTTCACAGCAGGCTAATATAACTGATATCTGTGTTTTTTCTTTATGTACATGAGAAACATAGCCCTACCAATTTGTAAATAATTTTGCAACCCCCCTTCCTGAGAGAGAAAATAGACGATATGATCGTATATCAATGACGTTTGGACAGGACCATGTGTTATTCCAGACATGGCCCAACCCTAGTGCACTGTGTTTTGGTAGTACAGTGCCCTACACAATGCCGTGGTGTAAACGGTAGAAAGATGTAAATTAATCCTCTTACACGGTCTGCTGGATCTTAGAGATGCAGAGCAAGGAGCAATAATTAGTGTCTGCAAACATGACTGACCTAACTAGCCAGACATCCTCAGTGATGTTTACATTGACAATCAGTTTTATTGCAGATTGACGCTGTCTCTATAAAAGCCATTTTGCAACCAAACAACAACAAACTTTTTTTTTTTTTGCATAAAATCTTTAATAACCTATTTATTTTTCATGGTCACTATGCGTGATTAAAGCAGAGGCAATTATTGGCAAAGTGATTACACTATATGGATATGTTTATGATGTAAATATTTACTTACTTTGCAGAGCGGTTTGGATCTCAATGTTGCATCAGAATGTCAAATGTCTAAGTGAGTATGATGACTTACATAGAAGTTCAATGTTTTTTTGTGTGCATATGACTTTATTTGTTCAAATGTCTAGAAACCAAGTGTTTTACCATGGGTGGAGAAATTGATTCAGTCAGTGGCTGTTTCCATTAACCTATCAAATTATTTTTGTCAACATTTAGCAAGTTTGCATAGAAAATAGATGCAACATTTGCCTGCTACGGTGCGTTTCCAATTAACTATCTTGTGTCGATTTAAAAACAGCTGGACGTAATTCCATCACACCTATAAAATAAGTGGTTGAAGTCTTTCCATTAACCATTTTGGCAAATTGCGCATTATTAAATTGGTTATTGCCTGTATGCCCTCCAACCCATCTGTTTCATGTTTTGTGTGGCCTTCAAAAGCATAGAATTCAATAATTGACTATTTGCCACATTCTTATACAGCGTTTCCCAAAATAGGGGTTGCGACCCCATGCGGGGTCGCCTGATTTGAAAATGGGGTCGTGAGAAACTCTGAGATAAAAATAAATAAAATTGCTCTTGGTTCATAGAACCGGGGTTACATCAGTAACCTCCGATAGCTGCTAGATGCAGCTGTAATAAACAGTGATTTCTGTATTATTATTATTTTTTACAAATATGGTGAAGTCTTTTGAACTGTTTAAGCAACAAAATAGTAAGATCCCATCACTGAAATATGCAACTTTGTTTCCCTCTACAATGCCCACAAGCCGTGCAGGACTCATTAGAACAGAGTGGACAAGACCAGGCACTAAATAAGACTGGGAGGAAAAGAACATCACCAATGATAGTATTTTCGACAGAAAAGATCATACAAAATGATTGCTGATCTTTTGAACTTCCCAATACCTTTCTGGTGCATTTCAGTCACTTCAAACCATACTTCCGTCAGATTTAAATATTATCAAAAGCACTGTCGGACAGATTTGTAATAGACTGTCATAGTCCCAATGAAAAAAAGTGAACTTTGGCCATTGATTCTATCACTTTATTTACATGGTGGGGTCCCTCTCCCCAAAAGTATAATTCTCATGTGCCACTGAAACCTGCACTCCTGTAGATCTGAAATAATTGAATGGTGAAACTTGCATCCAGCCAATCAGAAAAGCAAGGCAAAGCAATTCAGGCTTTCTTGAAAGTCAAGACCAATCTTATCCTGCAAAGAAACATTATTTTCATAGTTGAATAATACATTTAGAAAACAGTAGGCATTTAGAATTAAATGTTGAGAAGAGCTTTATAGTTTGATGATGGCATCACGTGTCCCCGCGTACCTTAAGTTATTCAGCAATAATTTATTCAGAAAATTATTTCCATGATTTGTTGCAATAAAGATTCATAAAAATAATAATCTGCCCCCTGTCAAACGGATACAAATGTTGTCGATCTTTAGAAACGTTCTCCTATAGCTACTGTTTTTAATTACATGTTTTTTTTTTTTTTTGCGGCATTGCTTTTTACCAAATTAACCTGGGTCAATGGAAACCTGCCTAGTGAGATCAGTGATCATGGATGGTGTTGCTCAGTTGACCAGGTTGATCTCTTTTGGGATGAAAAAGGATGGAGGAAAAATAGATGAAGTGAAATGGATGGAGTTAACATTTCAGATTAGTGGAAGGCTTGTCTGATTACGTTCAACCTCTTCATATCCCCAACTAGTTTAAGGTAGGGGTACTAAGTCAGGGAATTCTTTGGTTAAGATTCATTCATAAGTATTCATAAAAACAAGCTGGTAGTGCCTTAGTTTGTATGAATAATACTATTCCACCAATTGTAGTTTGTTAAACATACCTGTATTTTGTACAATAGTATAGTTTTTTTCTCTGTTCATGTGTTCTTTTTGTTTCTTTCCATTGTAGGACCAAAGACACAAAAGGCTCAAATAACAAAGCGATTCCATCCTCTTCCACATTAACTTTAGATGTAAATACTACTGGCAAGACTGAACATGATTTCAACCAATCAGGCATGGAGGCGGATGAAGAGGTTGGCTGTGGAAAGTCCCCTGGAAGCCTGACCACTGTCAAGCGATGGGTGATTGGCCCATTGTTTCAGTCATTTAAATCCAAGATGGCCAGTTTCACACAGATTGTCATGAGTCCCGTCCGACTTTTCAAACCCAATAGCTCCCCACCTGAACCAGATGTAGATGTCTCCTCTGCCTCTCATAGTTCTCACCAACAAGGACCTGGGTATGAGCTAACCTCTGGCACAGTGCAACACTTGGAAGCTGGAAGAGGAGGAAATGACCCTGCCTCTCGTAAACACTTAAAGTTCAGCATGGATCTAAATACCCACGGCACTCCAGAAGAGGATGACTTTTCTCTTGAGGGGAAACAAAATATAATGCCACCTGGAGATGCGCAAAGGGACACCTGTATGTCAAACAGCTCAGAAAAGGAGACCAATAATAATGATTCATTACCTTGCATGCAGCGTCGTCCTCTACTCAGAAGCAGTATCAAGTGTGGTTCTGAATCAACGGAGTCCCAGTTCAACTCATGCTCTTCCATGTCCTTTCAACCCCCTGACCCCTCAAGTTCCTCATGTGGGTCCAAACTGTCTCTCATTGTTCTAATGAAGGAGCAGGTGGATTTGACAGGGGCTCACCGGAGACCATTGCGCCGAAAATGTGTTTTTCTAAATGAAGCTGCATCACAGAGCAGTCCCTCTGCTGCAATTAACGCATCTGAAGCAGACCGCATCTCTAGTTTGCCAGCTGAAGTAGGAATCTGTGAGCCCAAGGCTAAACGGCTTGCCACAAAATCGTATGTAGAGTACAAAATCTGGGACTGTATTGACAGTGAAACATCTAGCCCATTTTCCAGTATCTACAATACCACTTCTGAGAGTCTATGCCAGGCAAATGATTACAGCATAAAAACTGTTGGTCTGCCTCAAGACCAAAACATGTTGGTGTGTGGTTCCCAGTCACATATGATTATCCGGAAAAGCCCCAGAAACCCTGTAAACACAACACTGAACAACTGTTCCTCAGTCAGTCAGTGTCTTCAAAAGCAGACAGATGAGTGTGAAGGAAAGCAAGGCTATATCGAAGGCTCAGCAAAGGAAGTTAAGAGGAGATGCAGAGCAACTCCTTTTACAGCGATCAAGAGAGATGCAGAGAAAAAGCAAAGAGTGAAACTGATGAAAAGAGAGCGATGTGAAGAGGTCACAGAAGAAGACACGGTAGATGTTGCGTTAGAAAGTTACACATTAACATCAGTAGAGCACGCAAGTGATGTAGAACCTGTCCAGCCGGGGGTTGGATCAAAACCGTGTGCAACTTCTAAATCTCAGTCTCTTAAAAGTAGGGTGCTGCTTCGGGTTAGCCAGAGTTCTACCGTATACATTGAATCCACTCAAAAACCCTCTGAAACACATGTACCTCTGATGGAGGTGATGAAGGACAACGGTAGAGGTCGAAGTGGGCGTATTAAGAAAAATACATCTCTCACAGTAATGGCCACTTCAAGTAATGGGAGTGTGCTAGGGCACAGTAATGACAGTTTGTGTGACAACAGCATAGCAGCCAGCAATAGTAGGGGTATGACCAGTGCCTTGAGTTATGGTGACACTGACTCTAGTTCAGCATGTAATATGGAAATGGTAACTACCATGACAACCGCTTTGATGAAAGAAAATCATGAACTGCCCGTCTCTGATCAGCACTTGGATATCAAGGGGAAGTGGCCTCAAAAGGCATCCAAAAATCAGCAAAAATACATCTGTAAGAAGAGAAAGATTTCCCCAGTGGTTGAAGTGGCGTCATGTCAAAATCAACAAAAGTGTCTGAAGTTGAATGAGATCACTTCAGAAGAGAGTCGTCCAGTAAAACCACCGAAACAAAATAAATCCAGGTCTCATAACTTACGCTCAACCCAACAGCTTGGCACGTCTTCAGGGCTGACTGGTGTTGGTGCCGATCACTTGCACTCTTTGAAGCCCAGCAAAGACGACAATGTCCATGTAGCTTCTAGATCTTCAGATGTTACACAACAGACATTACAGACTACCGCAGTGGTGGCTGTCCACAAAGATGCAGGTTGGGGAGCAGAAATGAGTGGGTCTGACTCTAGCAAAAGCCCAAAGAAGAGTCGGAATGGATCTAATAAAATGGCTGTCAGTGATGCGTTACTGGTGGATAAGAGGTTTGTGGAACCCCTTGGTGGACGTAAGAGAGTCAGGGGAGGTCCGTCCACAGAGGACAATGCCGAGACAACTCAGTCCCTGCAACTTAATCATATAACAGTTGAAGAAAAAAAGAGAACTGTGCCTTGGCCTGTGCGAACTTATCCCAAATGTTCAATCAAGCTGAACAAAAATATAGTGAAACATTCTATGACTTTGCAAGGAAATTATGTGGCAATGGACTCTGATGTAGAAGTGTTTTCCACTGCCTCTGAACCAGCTAACCTTGGCCAGGACAAGACTGTTGACCAGGTGATGGAGGAGGAGCAGGGGAAGGAGGATGAGTGTTCTGAACTGCCTGTACCCTCTGAGACGAGGCTCAGGGGGAGGGGGCAAAAAAAGAAGCAAACGAAAGCAGCGACTCAATGTAGGAAGCACAGGCCTGTGACAAGGAAGAGGGAGCAGGAAGAAGAGGAGGAGAGAAATACTGTGATTGGTGAGCAGATGGACTTTTCATCAGATAACAACACCACCCTTAAGAAGCGTCTGTTGCGCAGCTACTCCTGCCCAGAGATCCCTGCTCTCCTCCACCATGACAGCAACTGGACCACCTCTCTGCATGGCAGGATCCTCTCCGTACCCCGGCTCCACCCCGCCCTCTTTCCTCCTGTCCCCACTCCTCCCGCACCGTCCAGGCGTCCACGCCGTCATACTGTCTCTAGTGTGGAAATTGAGCGGGAGATAGCTCCGTTATGCCTGCGTAAAGAGGTGTTTCCCTCAAGAAGGACCTATTCATTGGGAAACCCGTCCTACCACCCGTTACCCAGTGTGCCACCCTCCACTTCCATCTCTGTGTGGGCCTCCTGCTTCCTGTCAAGCCCCCTGGCCTTCCTCTCCAGGAAATTGCGAAAAGGAAGTCTAGCTGCCACTAGTAGTGCTTGCAGTCATGATACCTCCCCTTCCCCCTCCAGTGTTTCCTCTTCCATTTCACCATCCTGCTCTTCTGTATGTCACCTGTTCTCCAGTTCTGACCCCTGTGACCTGACATCAGACATATCTTCTGCTTTAGTCTCCTCCTTTTGCAGGTAAAACACCACTTTGTCCTTTGTTCAAAAATACATATTTTCCTTTTTGATTACAGTAGTTAATGATTTAATCCCACCATGTTTCCAGTGCATTGTCAAAGATTCCCTTGGAGAATGAGACAAGCCAGCAGCATGAGGAGGATGGGGAGAATGTGGAGAATGTGGAGGACAGAAGCCGTTTCAGGAATGAGTTCAAAGCCATAGGGATGAGAGAGGAAAAAGCATTGTCAGATTCTGAAATTAAGGTACACTGAACACGTAATATTTAACGTGAACTATGTAATTTACATATGACATACATTATGTGATTAGTTACAAAGATGAGTAGATAAGTGAGTCTGGCTTTAACCCACCTTCACCACTGAGGTGGTGTTTGCACAGTTGGAAACCGGCAAACATGAGGAACGAAGGAAAGTGTCATCCATTCGAATTCGCAAAGCCTTACCCAAACCCCTCCACAACCTCACACCCATGGGCCTGCCCAAGCCTATCAGGTATGTGTATTTGAAGTGTGTGCCTGTGTGTATGTGGTAAACTTGCTACCTGTATTCGTAAAATGTTATGACATGGATTACTAAAACCCCAACTAATCTGTTGTGTTCCAACAGGGTGAAGAAGAAGGAGTTCAGTTTGGAGGAAATCTACACTAATAAAAACTTCACCAAGCCCCCTGAAAGGTTACTGTTCACTCATGCATCTTATTGTTCATCCTACAGTACAGGTAATCATCATTGTAATGACTGACTGTAACTTTCCTTTCATTAACAACTTCCTTGCTCTGTGTCTGTTTTTATTCGTCCCAGACGGCTGGAGACCATATTTGAGGTGCCACTCAGTCGACGCGATGGGTCTCATTCCATCCTTGGTCAGAAGCGCATGAAGCGTTTTGTGGAGTTCCCAGAGGTTGGTGTGGCCAGAAAGCCAAGGAAGCCACTTGTTGGTGCTGGGGCAGGGGGTGGTTTACCCAGGAAAGCTGGGGTTGGCTCTCCTTTTGGAAGGCCCAAGCGCGGGGGTTGCCTCTCTTCTAAAGATCACCCCACCCTCAATCTGCAGGAGCTTGATTCACTTCTTTGCTCCAAGCTTGACCAGCTGGATTCCTGGTTAGCTTTTGACCAGAATATCTGTTGACAAATGCCAATCAAAGGGGTAGACAATTTACATTTTCGAAAATATTGTTATTACAAATTGCCCAGCACCTTTGCCTCCCATCCAACATCAAGCTCGTCCTCATCTTCTGTAATGGTTTACAATGTTTTTATTTTGTGGGGGTGTAATTATTTACCTTCCATTGAGTCGTTTAAAATGATAATTGAAGAATTTTTGTATTTTCATTGTGTACTATTTGTAGATAACGATATGGAATATACTGTTATTGTAATATTTGATTATCTATGGATGTAATGCATTTTATATCATTGGTTTAGGTCAGTGAGTGCATAAGTGTTTGTATTTAAAACTGCTACTATTTCTGCACTCAGTTTTGTTGATAATCTGTATTCTTAATATGCCAAAGCCTCAGCCTTTTAATCATTATTAAACACTTTCTGCTTTATTAATCACTTGCTACTGAATCCTACATTTGGAAGCTCACATGCAACTCAAATCTTTATGGATATTATACATTGACATCAATGTATATTTGCACAGCAGTTATTGAATGCACATACTTCTCAAGTAAGGATTCTTACTAGCCAAACAATATCCAGATGATAATTCCCAATTGAGCTGTAGGTGCAAACCTGTTATTGGCAACTAGCATCAAATGGCAGCTACTTTCAAGATATATTGAATGTTGAGAATTCTGTTTTTGGCCAAATTACAGCTGTAAGAAAATGTTTCTGGTTCTGACAATCACAGACTTCATATTTTCTTTTAGAACCGTCCTTTAATTGTTGCCTGACTATTCCTGCCAATTCTTGCCTTGTATACACATTACATTGCATTGTTTTCTTCACCTCCGGATTATAACTATAGCAAATAAAAATGTTTATTGTCCATTTTATACATTTTTGTAAAAATAATCTATGTTGAATTGTTACTTGTGTAAAATTGAACGTAAATGTCATGACACTCCAATGAGTATTTCTATGGAAACATTAGCATGAATATTTTCATCAATGCAGTTAGTTTAATGTTTTGTATCATTGTGGATTGTAATATTTGTTTTTGAATAGCAATATTTAATTGAAAATTGCTAGTCTATACAAATTACTTTTCTATTACATCACATTTTTTGTAATTATATTTCTGAAAAGATTTGTCTTTACTGTGTGGTTTGTATTGAATAAATGTATTTGTATGCATTTTTTTGTTACAGCTAGAGAGTGACTTTATATTAAGTAAAAGGTATTTGTAGCTATATTAACTTAATGTAAATGAGGAAAATAGCCTGAAAAGGAACTTAATTCAGATCAAATTGATGTAAATGTATTTTCATTTAATTACAAAATCCTTTAAAACATGCAATGTATAAATATAAAATACAAAGTAAGGCAATGACATGAATACAGTAAATGTAAAATGATAATGTAAACAAAATGAAGTATTGTACATTTTTGGTATTTAAAACCAAAGGCAGTTTTCACTATTACTGTAAATCAGAAACACTGCCCTGATTTAATGATACCTAGTTCACAATCTGTCCTTTATAATTAGACATTTATATGTAGTTCCTCACATATACAAATTATTTATTTCACTGATAAAAATATAACATTGTTAAAAAATAAAGTTTGTGTTGCATATCATAAATGGTAAAAGTGAAACGTCGAGACAGATAGTGGACATGGGAGTGTTTTGGAGTCAGGCCCCTGTATAGTGCCGCACAGTTTGTTTTGAATTTATACAGGATTTTAAAACATCTGCGGTTTTATACTCATACAGTCTTGGACTCATGTATGTCAGCAAATAAACCGTGTCCATTAAATGCTATCTCAAAAACAATTGGTTATTTTGTGTCCCCTTGCTCATCTCTCGTCTCCGAACCAACCTCTTATTCAGGAAGAAGGTAGTTTGACTACAGTCCTTACTCTAAGTGCTAAAAGTCTGGTTGGGCTACTGATAAATGTCAAAATATCTTAATATTTATAATGTATTTATAGCTGTGGCATCACTTGAATGTTAACTATAAACCAGTCTTCCAGTGATAAATTCCAGTTTGACACAAAAGAAAGTTAAAGGTGCCTTTGTAAATCCTTATCAGCAAGACAGCCTTATCAGAATGATACTCAGGGAGGCTGTATCCCTGAGTCACCGGAGGTGCTTTTCCATCTGTTCCCACCTCACAGTGTCACGGCAGTCCAAGATTAATACTGAAGAAGTTGGACCGCTGTCCTGTAGCCATCCTTATGGTACAGTACATCCACCTTGGTGGTTCCTGGGAATTGGTCAGTCTATCAGAGTGAGTATGTATGACACCAGTACCAATAGTAGTGGGCTGAGTACCAGAATCGCCACCCACACCACAATAGAAATGATCCCAAACGTTTTTGCCCGTTGGGAGTATTGTTTAGCCTTCTCTGGAGTCGTCTTCCTTGCCTCTCGAGCCTGTCATAGGGATAGAAGAGTACATTATATTTTGATATGACTCATATCTAAGATATAGACTCTATGTGTAGATGTGCACATTTTGAGAACCGAGATGGTCCCTAAAGGGGCAACACCTTTTATTACATTACAGAATGTTTTCAAAAACAGGTTTAAAAAAAAAATAAGCTTGAAATTACCTTGACTGAGTTGACCAAAGCTAAAATTCCAATGCAGGAGAGTCCACAGATGATGCTGCTAATGGCCAGTCTCCTATAGTCCCTGTCCTTGGCACAGGAGGGAACAGTATGGTCACGACCACAGCAGGTGATCACTTGAAGGCAGGTGGTGTCATTTTGGGCATCTGTCGTTTCACCTGTACCTGGGACAGCAGTCAGTGGAATGTTCTCCATTGTTGCTGATTGGGAAGACATTTCTGAGGAGAAAATATATGCAGCAGAGTTCAGAGGATAGATCAAATGCAGAACAAGGGAATACAATTATTCAAGTCTGATAGTAATGTATTATTTGCAGTTGTGACATTGTCATAAAGGATGTAGGATATTAGTTTACTGAAACTAAATTAGTTTGTTTGTAATTGTCTTTCACTGACATGCCAACAAAAATGGTTTGAGATGCTCATTCTCTGCCAGGGTACTTTCTACAGACAAAACACTGTTATGCCCCATGGGATGAGGTATGCATTGCTATCAATCAAACAGGAGCCTGAAGAACTGGAATGATTACACTGTGCAGTGTGCAAGTGAATAGAGTTAAATCATTAGCCATGGAGAAAGAAAACAGCAAGAGGGAAATGTTATGATTGTATGTCCACTGAGTATACCAAACATTACAAACACCTTCCTTATATTGTGTTGCACCCCAACAAGTTGGCTGGATGTCCTTTGGGTGGTGGACCATTCTTGATACACACGGGAAACTGTTGAGCGTGAAAAACCCAGCAGAGTAGCAGTTCTTGACACAAACCTACTGCCATAGCCCGTTCAAAGGCACTTCAATATTTTGTCTTGCCTATTCACCCTCTGAATAGCACACACCCAATCCATGTCTCAATTGTCTCAAGGCTTCTTTTTCTTTTACCATGTCCTCCCCTTCATCCATCTACACTGATTGAAGTGACATCAATAAAGGATCACCTGCATTCACCTGTTCAGACTATGTCATGGAAAGAGCAGCTGTTCTTAATGTTTTTATACTCAGTGTATATCACATTTAAGTGTGTTAGATGTCATTAGATACCATCAACATTATCTTACTGCTGTAATGTTAACATGAGAAACCTTTTCCTGTCCCAGTTTCAGTCTTGACCAGGTGAATTCCAGTAACTTGATATGTATTCTTACGGCAAAGATCATATCAATGAATGAAGAATAGTTACATTGTAATCGTCTCCCTTCAGCCTTTGACAACAGAACATTATTGGGGGCTTTTCTTGAACCCTCCTCATCAACTGATCATAAAGGACAAGTATTTTAAGTATTTTAAGGACAAGTATTTTAGGGAAATAACTTGGAGTGTCTGTAAAGTCCTGATGACTCAAAGCAATGAATGAGCGATGCTAAGCTCTTTTCCCATATGGTCTCATACACTCATTCTCAAAGGGAATCACATACGGAACAACATAACAGGATTTTTGTGGATTAACAAAGCACACAGTATCTGAAATGAAACAATAGTATATGACACACCATAAGAATAGCACAGATAATAATTGGCTTACTAGTCCAGGCTTGATCTTGATTGGGAAAGTACAGCTCTGTATGCCTCTGTCTACTCTCCAGTCAAACTGAAATCCTCACTTATGACGGCTGACAGAGCTGTGAAGAAGAAAGCTGATCTTTTCATTGATTTATTTTCCTTCCTGGATTTAGTTAATGATCACAGCTGCTAGTTGGTTGTGGCTTCAGGTTCGTGAAGACTTGATTTAACATATCCAAATGTTATCCAGATATTTCTTGTTTATAATATTTTCTTGAGCAATCTTTCTTTCTTTTTCAGTCTCAGTTTTGGTTGTGGTCACCATGAAAGTTAGTGGTGTCTGAAAAAGGAGAAGGCTGGGAGTGGATTATAACTCTTTCTTGTGTGAAACCTCCACGCCCCTTTACTGTTCACACTTTAACCTCTGTCGTCCCACACGCTCAGGCCCTACCTTTATCTATATCTAACTACACTCTACCTCCACTTCAACCATACTTGTTGGTTCCCCACATTCTATTATTCTATCAATCATGATGTTGTGGAATACAGTGCCTCTTAGCTCCTCTTCTCTCTCTCTCTCTCTTGCTCGCTCTGTGCAACATTCCTGAAAACCTGCATAGGTGAGTCAAAACATGCCTTGCCTTGAGAGAAAACAATTAGCTTGGTTTCATGTACTCTGTCCTCCCTTATCCTCCTCTGTACATGTTAATAATATCTTTATGACACTGTATTCATGTCTGTCTCCCCCTGTATCCCTCTTTTAAACTCACACCTTTCATGCACGCTTTGTTTCATACACACACATACAATTCCCAATATGTTTGGTCCATCGTAAGTGAGAATGATTTAGGTAATTGGATAACTATGTGTTGAGACATGCCCACTCTCTCAAGGTCTCTGTTATACGTGAACTGTTTTGCTACTCTAGTCTAAGTTAACGTGCACACCCTGTTTCAAGACTTCCGCCAAACTACTCTGTTCTCTGACCCAGAGGTAAGGAATATTTATTTCAGTACTTGGGGACTACCAGACTGCATTCCTCAACAGTGATGTCACTCAAGCACACACACACTCGTCCACAGACACACATAACACTCACACACATGCATTCTGACGCCACACACTCCCACACACACATTCACTCACACACACACACACACACACTGCTGCTACTGTCTATTATCTATCATGTTGCCTGGTCACTTTACACCTACCTATATGTACATACCGTAGCTACCTCAATTACCTTGTGCCCCTGCACATTGACTCAGTACTGGTACTTCTTGTATTTAGTTAAGTTATTGTTATTCATTATTGTTATTCTTTTTTAAATGTTACTTTTCCATTTTTGTATCTTTAACTCTGCATTGTTGGGAAATTACCCGTAAGCAAGCATTTCACTGTTAATCTACACCTGTTTTTTACGAAACATGTGACGAATACAATTTTTATTGATTTTGTTTGACACACACAGAAACACACACACAAAAATACTACAAGCAAGCAAAATTCGAAGCCTGTGGAAAATTATCTGGATCAAACTGTCCCAAAGCAATCGCGGGATTGGTCTAAACTGCAGGGACAGTTTCAGTCCTTAGCCAATAGAAAATACAGAATTTGTACAGCTGACGTGGCTTCTGAAAACACGGAAGTAAGGCTTTGGTAAGTGAAAACATGCAAGCAGAAAGTAGTATTGCATAAAATGCATAACTAAATATATTATTTACAAACATCTGTCTAACCGTGCAGGTGGTGTTTCATTAAATTGAGAAAGAGAAAATGCCAGTGGTGGCAACGGAAAGATATGGCTCCCTCGAGTCATGGAAATATCAGTTGAAGGATGGAGTAATGGAGAGAGAAAGAGAAGGTGGCAACGATGGGACGACTGGAAAAACCATCATTGGCGTGTTCAAAGTGAGACATTTTTTTTTACATTATAATGAATTTTGATAAAGGCTCACTGAATATAGTCTCACAACTGCTAAGGGAGTAAACGTTATTTATAATAAGGGTTACATGGAGAAAATCGGATATCTCTGAAGTGAAAGTTGTTGGACCTCTTCAGAAAAATATATTTTACCTAAACCCTCCCTGAACGCTTGAAAAAAACACGTGACCCTCATCTATACCCTAAATAATTAAACATAAATTGGATAACAGGGAAAATGCCTACCGTTTACCCTCACTTCTTGGGACAGACCAGGAGCCTAATTTATAAACCTTTCAATCAATCAAATTGTATTTATAAAGCCCTTCGTACATCAGCTGATATCTCAAAGTGCTGTACAGAAACCCAGCCTAAAACCCCAAACAGCAAGCAATGCAGGTGTAGAAGCACGGTGGCTAGGAAAAACTCCCTAGAAAGGCCAAAACCTAGGAAGAAACCTAGAGAGGAACCAGGCTATGTGGGGTGGCCAGTCCTCTTCTGGCTGTGCCGGGTGGAGATTATAACAGAACATGGCCAAGATGTTCAAATGTTCATAAATGACCAGCATTTTCGAATAATAACAAGGTAGAACAGTTGAAACTGGAGCAGCAGCACAGTCAGGTGGACTGGGGACAGCAAGGAGTCATCATGTCAGGTCGTCCTGGGGCACGGTCCTTGGGCTCAAAATAATACCCCAAAATGTGCTTGTGCCACTTTTCACACAAAAGTTGGCATCTACATTTTTTTTTAGCTTGACTGTGAGAATGTGCTCACCTCTCCGCAAACTTTAGACCATGTGTACACACATATATTGTATTCCAAGTAAGCAGTGGCAATTTTAGCATGTAAATCTATTGGTGGGGCAAAAACAAAAAATGTGGGATGCATGCCAGCAAAGCCACTACACAACACAACACTAAACAATACATGAATTGCACTATAACAGTAACAAACGGTGTCCACAAACTGTTAGGGCCTACATAAAGCTGTCCCAACAGCAGAGTCCCAACACCTTACCACTGCTACACCTGGCTATCAGTGGAGCCTTGTCTGGCAGCAAAACAGTCCATTCAGCCTCATTTAACTGCCTTTTAAAAAAACATAGCTAATATGGCTGACTTGCTTAAACAAATGTGGTTTCTACTGACAATTGAGATGTACAAACTATGGCATAAGTGGATGACGACTGGATAAGAGGCAATCTGTCATTTTGATTAAGACATTAATGAGCAAGAGACGACGGACATAGTCAATATAACTATTTGTTCAGCACTTTTGAAATGTACAGCGGCAGAATTCAGAACATGGGCCGTTCTTACAGTGTTCTCCCTGTACAAAAAGTCAGAACTGTAGGGTAAATGAAGGGGATATATAAACCAGACAATGAAAGCTCTTGCAATATTCAATGATTACATCTCTCCAAAACAGGTTATAGGCTACATGTGCACCACCAAGTTAGGACAGTAGGCAAAATAAAGAGGTGAAAAAATACCAAATTATTAGGGTGAGGCACATTGAACACCGTTTGGGTCTTTGAGTGTCAAAAAAGATACACGTCATAAGACTTTTCGACACATTAAATAAGCTTTTCATTTGACATGTCAAATAACAGCATTCTATTGTAGAATGTTGTGTGTGCTGAAGTTGCACCTGCAACCCAGGCGCCACAACTACTATTAGTAGCACTGTCAAAGCTGTGCAAACAAGCACACACCGGCCACGAATGACATGGGCTACTAACAGCTTACTACACAACATACACTTAGTATTACTTTCTTAGCTACAGTGTACATATCTCCCTTGCATATTACATAATTTATGCAGCAGCATAAAATACATTTTTGAAATCACCCTGTGAAGGTGGTGCGGCGGTCCTTTTGTGGGCACATTTTGTCAACATACTTTGTCATCAAAGTCTGCCATTCTCTGGATTTATGGTGGGACCTCGGAAAAATACACACAGCCACTCCATTGAATAGCAGACTAATGTTAGTGGTTGCTTTGCAGTGCTTGCAGTTAGCCATTGATTCCTTCCAAACAACTCATTGGGGAATTTGCGGTTTCCAACTTGTTGTGTAATCTTTGTTACAATGGCCGATGAGCACCGATACGTTTTATCTATAATTTATCTTCATATGACAAGGATTAAAAAGTATTTGTTTTTTTGTTGTTGCGCAAAACCGGTGGGGCTCTGCCCTGAACGAGGGGTCGCCACTGCGAGGAAGTATTTTGTGCAAATGGAGGATATGATGAAAAGCTTCATAAAAAAGCTTAATAAAAAACGAAAAACAGGAAAACATATGAACAAGAATTCAACCATTTACCATTAGTTAGAAGAATGAAAATAGATGTGTTTTTATTTAAAATCGAAAATAATGTTAGACATATGTTATATGTATGTATGTTAGTTAGTCATATGTATGTTAGACATAGAAATCTTTTAATTAGATATAGGAATCTTTTTCCCTTTTTTAGGGAATATATTTGGAGAATATATTCCTCACTTTTTCTGGACGTGCTGGGCTCATATTCTCAAAGGAGCCATACAACAAATTACCATCCACATCTCTCATTTAATCGGACCTTGTGGCCTTGTGTATAGATAGGCTATATGTATATCAATTTTGCAAAATCATAGGCAGCGCGGTTTATAATACCGGTATGCAGTTTTATTTAATAGCTGATCTTTTACATTGAAGTAGGCCTATGTATGGCGTTTCAATTTGTATTCTCATGTGCATAAGTAGCCTACTGTGAAATGCTTTTAGCAGTAATAAATATCAGTAGTACAATAAAACATATATTAAAAAGTCAAGTAAAACAGAAACACAGAAGAAATAGAACTGTACCTACTGTAAGTACAGTAATTGCATTTTTTTGTAGACTGCCCTACTATGTTTCAGAATTCATGGTTTCTCTATCATATTTAGGTTGGGGGAAAAGTCCATGTAAAACATTGTTGAATTAAAATGTTCTGCTGACAGGTCCATGAACATGTGCCATTGTTTTCTCGTTCAGAAACTGACAGTTATTTTCCAGATACAGCATAAATGACTGCTAACACATTAAATAGGGCAGTAGTTTAGGTAAAATATTTCACAGTATGTGTAGGCTATGGTATTGCTGTGCGATAGGAACACGACATCATTGCCCATTTAATCCCAGAGCCTATACCAAGGCAGGGAATATAAACCCAATAATCTATTGATAAACTATTATTATATTTATTATTATTATATTATAAACTAAATATTTGCATGCCGTGGCCTAATGCCAATAGTTCCAAATTATTCATCAAATAAAGGGTGTTATTGTCACCGTAAAAGGTGAATGGAGGGTGTTATTGTCACCATAACAGGTGAATGGAGGGTGTTTTCCAGGCTGAGTTGGAGGCTGGTGGGAGGAGCTATAGTAGGACGAGCTCATTGTAATAGCTGTAATGGAATTAATAGAATGGAGTCGAACGTGGTTTCCATGTGTTTTATACGTTCCATTTATTCCATTCCAGCCACTACAATGAGTCTGTCCTCCTATAGCTCCTTCTCATATTCACCCTCTCCTTCTTAACCTAAACAGAACATAGGCTAGTCGGCGTGCAATCCCCCAAAAATTCAGAAGAAGCCTTTGACTCTCCTGAACTGCCACCGTAGGCCTACACAGCACAGCCATTGGTTAGGCATTAGTCAGCAAGAACAGAGCAGGCTGGGGCTCAGGGTTGGAATATCCATTGCAGTGTGTAATGCTTCCTAGTTTTATTTACCCCATCCCAACAGCTATCTTAGAAATATAACTTTGCTCTGTGCTTCTCCTAGCATGCACATATAGGCTATGGATCATTTGATTGAGACCACACTAAATAGCCTTTAAGCACACTTGATATTATGCGCCCAGTGGAGAATCAGAAATTAGGGGAGGCATCGGGCACACATCGATATATAGCCTAGTAAGCAACTCATTCTGAAACACTGAGAAATATAGAAATGTCATCAATTACAAATTGCATGACCCTCCCCTGGAGTAGATTTTAAAAATACTAAACTCTCCCCTTGACTGAAATTGAAAAGGCATGACCCTCCCTCATTTTCCTCCAGGTACCCATACTGTAAATTTCAATCCGTCCCTTAAACCCCCCCCCCCCCCCCCCCCCCCCCCACCCCACCCCCTCATATCTCTCTCTCATATCGTCCTCTCTCTCTCTCTCTCTCATATCTCATCTACTCTTGTTAGAGTGTCTTCTTGCCTCAAGGGTATCCAGAGAGTGTCAGTGGCGATTACCTGCAGTATCAATTTTGGGATACTCTTCAGGTAGGTCTGTGTGAGAAAGACAGAGGATGTTGTTTTGTGGATATGTGTGCCATTATTTTGAAATGTCAAATTTATTATGTACATTTTAACACTCTGTTGCACTCTCTCCCCCTCTCCCTCTCTCTGACACACACACACACACACACACACACACACACACACACACACACACACACACACACACACACACACACACACACACACACACACACACACACACACACACACACACACACACACACACAGGCCTTCGCCAGTTCTCTTTCAGGTACTCTTGCCACCCAGGCCTCTTTAAGGGGTGTTGGTGTTGGAAACCAAGAGGCAACAGTTGCTGCTGCAACAATTACCTGGATATTACGAGGTTAGTGTTAATGACTGTGATAAGACTATTGTCTCCTTTCCTGTTAAGGGGTTTAAAAAAAACAATCTACATTTTAGATGGCACAGGCATGCTGGGAAGAATCCTATTTGCCTGGCTTAAAGGGTGAGTTTTGATTTGTTTTGTAATCTACTATTAGTAGTTTTCAATATTGTTTTTCAAATGTTGTCTTTCTCTGTGTTTTAGGAATAAACTGGACTCTGAGGCCAAAAAATGGAGGTAGGGATGTCAAGCATCACCAAAGTGAGTGTATTCATTGTGTGTTATGGAATTATTGGGTATTTCAATACTTGTGCTGTTTTCCTTAGGCTTGTTGCTGATGTTCTCAATGATATCGCCATGTTCATGGAAATACTGGCTCCTAACTTCCCAACATGCTTCACTCTAATTGTGTGCTCTGCTGGAATATTCAAGGTAAATCTGAATACCATATTCTCACTAGCATTGATTTTGCAGATAGCAACTAGCTATGTTGAAGGTTTTACTTGCAATGTTCCTAATATGTGGTTGTTTTACCTACTTTGGTTGAATGCACTAATTGTAATTCACTCTGAATAAGAGCGTCTGCTAAATGTAAATGTACACTGTTCGATCTCTCTCTGTGTTTGTCAGTCCATTGTCGGGGTTGCAGGTGGGGCCACCAGAGCTGCTTTGACTCTTCACCAAGCTCGCAGAGACAACATGGCGGACATCTCTGCCAAAGATGGCAGCCAGGTGCTCCATACATATTTCTCTACTTGATGATACTGTAAGATACTGTAACTAACCCATGGCTTTTACTATCCTGTCTTGTACTGCTGCTATAAGATGAGGATCTTATTGTAATTCGTGTGTTCTTTACAGGAGACTTTAGTGAATCTGGCTGGACTGCTGGTCAGTCTGATCCTTATTCCTCTTGTCACTGACAATCCACTGTGAGTCCTCTATTGCACTGCTTACACGGCCACTGTATGAGATCACAGCTCTATATAGATAACCTATTGGTTATTCGTTGGAGATTGATCTGTTTTCCATCCTTTCTCATCTCCTCAGGCTGACGTTCGTCCTCTTCTTCCTTTTCACCATTCTACACCTTTGTGCAAATTACAAAGCAGTGCGTTCAGTTGTCATGGAGACACTCAACGAAGCTCGGCTTGCTATTGTGCTCCACCAATACCTGAGAGATGGACGGGTCCTCGGTCCACTAGAGGCCAATCTTAAAGAGCCTGTATTCTTGGGTATGGCTGACATTCAGTGAATAATAAACAATGAAATGGCTTGTTGAGCATTATGGCGATCAACTATCAATGGCTTTAACATACTTTTCTGCTGTTTATTTTTTTAGAGTTCAGGAGGACAGTGCCAATCAAACTGGGAGTGAGGCTAGGGGAACTTATTTATACGTAAGTTGGTGTCTGCCTGTTTGGTGTGAAAGTGGAGTGTGCTTTGGATGTTCATGATCAATTATATAATTTATTTCATTTTGTAGGTCAGAGGACCTTATTTTGGCCATGAAAAACAACCACAAGCCCTTCCTTATCGGAGTCAAACGTGGTGTGTATAACATCTTTCAGTAATCCCCCACCAACTGCTGTACTCAGTTATGACGTGGGTTGTTTCTAGATGGGTGTACATTACATCATGTCATTTTAATAGATGGTGTATGTCATCTGAGTGTTACTGAATGTGCTATTTCTCTCCCTTAGGCTCTGTGTGTGTTTGTTTGGGACCAGATGCATCTGTATGTGATGAGATTAGGGCTGTGTGCCAAGCAGTGTGCCTCTGCACTGTGTTACACCCTGTCTCGCCACTAGAGGGGGCTCTCAAACAACTCTCAATGTCACAAAGCAACAGTGAGCCTTTAATGGTCATCTTTACATGACAGTTTAAACCAATGTCTTTGTCAATGCTGTGTTATAACTCTGTTATCCCTTTTTCCTCTATGTTATCCTTTCCCCTTTCCCTCAAGATCATTGGGAACTGGTGCATGAGAGTCATAAACTTATGGACCAAATTTTTCAGCCATTCCTCAAAGGTAAGCTCAGTGTAACAAGGTGTGCTCAGTCAGTAGCTGTTTACTCCCACCGTGTATGTTGGGAAGTTGTCAGTGGCGTCCGTTCAGCTAAACCTAGGGTATGCCCCTCTCCCAAGGAATTGTTTGGAAGTTGAAGCTCATTTACTGCATTTCTACACAGTTTAAAATGCTATTTGCAGAACAGCAAAAACCAATAAAAATGATCCCAGCCATTAATTATCACCTCAATATTGGGTTTAAAGGTCTGTGGAATGGTGTGTAAAATGTCAACCACTACTCAACTTCCTAAATTGCCTCATTTACTTGTGAAACAGCACATACAGTGAACATGAAATAGATGCATAATACAGGCTAACAAGTCACAACAAGGACGATTTTCAAAATGCCGATATCAATGTTATTTTATTATTATTTTTTATCCCAGGCCCCGTCCCCACAGGAAGGCTTTTGACTTTTGGTAGGCCGTCATTGTAAATAAGCATTTGTTCTTAAGACTTGCCTTAAGACTTGCAACTCGCTGTTGGCTGGGCTCCCTGCCTGTGCCATTAAACCCCTACAACTCATCCAGAACGCTGCAGCCCGTCTGGTGTTCAACCTTCCCAAGTTCTCTCACGTCACCCCGCTCCTCCGCTCTCTCCACTGGCTTCCAGTTGAAGCTCGCATCCGCTACAAGACCGTGGTGCTTGCCTACGGAGCTGTGAGGGGAACGGCACCTCAGTACCTCCAGGCTCTGATCAGGCCCTACACCCAAACAAGGGCACTGCGTTCATCCACCTCTGGCCTGCTCGCCTCCCTACCACTGAGGAAGTACAGTTCCCGCTCAGCCCAGTCAAAACTGTTCGCTGCTCTGGCCCCCAATGGTGGAACAAACTCCCTCACGACGCCAGGACAGCGGAGTCAATCACCACCTTCCGGAGACACCTGAAACCCCACCTCTTTAAGGAATACCTAGGATAGGATAAAGTAATCCTTCTCACCCCCTTAAAAGATTTAGATGCACTATTGTAAAGTGGCTGTTCCACTGGATGTCATAAGGTGAATGCACCAATTTGTAAGTCGCTCTGGATAAGAGCGTCTGCTAAATGACTTAAATGTAATGTAAATGTTAAATAAAGGTGAGTATCTGGTGAATAAAACAGCTGGCCGCGAATGTAAACTCTGCCAGATAAATCATAAACATGCATTGAAATAAAAAGCATAGGCCTACACAAAATGACTTACTTAGGCCTACAACTGACAAGGACGCATGACTCAACCAAAGAATGTCCAAAATCACGAAATACAAATGGAAAATACACATGCCTTTTTAAAAAGGGAGTTAAGGCCCCTTTACATGTCACCTTATCATACCATAGAGATAGATAGAAGTTTCATCTTTTATATGTGCCATCATAGCGTATATGAGCAGCGTCATTGAGGCAATCCATTTTGATGTAATCCATTTTCTTATTTTTTCTTCGAACACGGTCACCAGGAGGGCTCCGCCAATGAAGTTGGAAGTCCCATCCAGTTGACAACATTAAAATGGTGGAAGCCCTAATGGCGCTGCCCATGCTAAAATGGCCTTTTGGCCACTAGAGGAAACCTATATATTTCCAGTAGCTACTATTTCTCTTATTGCGCTGCATAATGTGTGCGCACCAAGCTCATGTTATAATTTCTGCAATATTCACCAGGGAAGGAAAACATTCAATGAGTATTGAGGCATTTTATCAACAAGGTGCCTCAGAGTATTTAAACATTCTATTAACCAACGATGTGGCACTGAAAATATTGATGTAAACGTCCCTTTTTCAGGACCCTGTCTTTTAAAGAGAATTCATAAAAATCCAAATAACTTCACAGATCTTCATTGTAAAGGGTTTAAACACCGTTTCCCATGTTCAATGAGCCATAAACAATGAATGAACATGCTCCTTCGGAACGGTCATTAAGACAATAACAGCTTACAGATGATAGGCAATTAAGGTCACAGTTATGAAAACTAAAGAGGGCTTTCTACTGACTCTGACAAACACCAAAAGAAAGATGCCCAGGGTCCCTGCTCATCTGCATGAACCTGCCTTAGGCATGCTGCAAGGAGGCATGAGGACTGTAAATGTGGCCAGGGCAATAAATTGCAATGTCCGTACTGTGAGACGCCTAAGACGGCGCTACAGGGAGACAGGACGGACAGCTGATTATCCTCGCAGTGGCAGACCACGTGTAACAACACCTGCCCAGGACCGGTACATCCGAACATCACACCACACAGGTACAGGATGGCAACAACAACTGCCCGAGTTACACCAGGAACGCACAATCCCTCCATCAGGGCTCAGACTGTCCGCAATAGGCTGAGAGAGGCTGGACTGAGGGCTTGTAGGCCTGTTGTAAGGCGGGTCCTCACCAGACATCACCGGCAACAACGTCGCCTATGGGCACAAACCCACCATCGCTGGACCAGACAGGACTGGCAAAAAGTGCTCTTCACTGACGAGTCACGGTTTTGTCTCACCAGGGGTGATGGTCGGATTTGCGTTTATCGTCGAAGGAATGAACGTTACACCAATGCCTGTACTCTGGAGCGGGATCGATTTTGAGGTGGAGGGTCCGTCATGGTCTGGGGCGGTGTGTCACAGCATCATCGGACTGAGCTTGTTGTCATTGCAGGCAATCTCAATGCTGTGCGTTACAGAGAAGACATCCTCCTCCCTCATGTGGTACCCTTCCTGCAGGCTCATCCTGACATGACCCTCCAGCATGACAATGCCACCACGCACAGAACAAGCAGTATGGCTGATTTCCGGCAAGTCAGGAATTTCAGTGTTCTGCCATGGCCAGCGAAGAGCCTGGATCTCAATCCTATTGAGGACTTCTTGGACCTGTTGGATCAGAGGCTGAGGGCTAGGGCCATTCCCCCCAGAAATGTCCAGGAACTTGATGGACCTTGATGGAAGAGTGGGGTAACATCTCACAGCAAGAACTGGCAAATCTGGTGCAGTCCATGAGGAGATGCACTGCAGTACTTAATGCAGCTGGTGGCCACACCAGATACCGACTGTTACTTTTGATTTTAACCCCCCCCCCCTGTTCAGGGACACATTATTCCATTTCTGTTAGTCACATGGCTGTAGAACTTGTTCAGTTTGTGTCTCAGTTGTTGAATCTTATGTTCATACAAATATTTACATATTTGCTACATGAAGTTTGCTGAAAATAAACGCAGTTGAAAGTGAGATGTTTCTTTTTTTGCTGAGTTCAGTAACCAACGAAGGGGCGGCTCGCTCCATTTGTTCCCCGGGCCAGCTTGTCTCTATCTGATAGTGCAACCTCTGTGTATGCAACACATCACTATCAGGGTGCTCATATTTAAAAAGTGCTACATCCACACTATAGCTAAATAACTTTTGCATGCAAGATTGTTAGAATATATCATTTTAATTCAGGAAGATGGACAAGCAAGACTGATAGTGAGTGGTGGAAATGCATTATACCAGAGGCAGGTAGGCTACAGGTAGGGATTAAGGATGCAGGCAGAGGATGATGATGATCATGAAGTTGACCTACAGCAAGAAGTTGAAAAAAGTTACCCCAACTAAGTAATCATGAATGATTTACATTATCTCAATAATCATTCTGTCACTGCATGACAATGCACATTTGTTATAGCCTACAATTGTTTGTTTTTTAAGGCCAAAACCAGGAAACCAAACTTGCTCTAGCCTACTGGGTGAATGAATGAAAATATAAATGAGCTCTACAGCTTTCATAACCCATATTTTAATGGCAATAAATGCTTTTGTTTTTGAACGGCCACCAAAAAGGAGGGCTCCCCCACCTCCCCAATGATCTCCTGGCTGTCAAATAAGACAGTTCAAATGCCGACATCAAATTCAAAGCATTCAGCACACTGCCTAAATTGCTGTCCGGCAAAGCAAACTGGCACTGTCCCTGCTTTCTAAAAGTGATAAGAGTTTACTCAGGCCGTTAACCATTGAAGAAAAAATGGTCACGGTTCCTGTCTGTATAAGTTGTCGTTTTCTCTCTCGTATGAGCAGGCTTTACCCATGTGAGCTCGCGGTTCCTCCATAATATCTGGCATGCTCACGCAAGAGAAGGAACAACTGTCTCTGGTCTACTTATTGTCCGCTCCCGCCCCATCAGGGGCAATAAGTAGACAAGAGTGGCTCTGCCCCAATGTCTCGATTTCTCTACTCTCTCAGAGCGATGCTCCACATGGTCCTAAAGCCAGCTCTCAATATGCTAAACAGCTGTTGCATTTTAAATCGGGATTGGAATGATTTGAGTCTAATTTACATTTTTGGTCTTGAGCGCCATACCCAACTGACACCGCTGGATGTTGTAACACTGGTCAGTCACCATTGTTTGTGCTTCATCTCTTCTAGCTCTGGAGGTAGCTGGATGGCAGACCAGTCGAACCCTACTGGACTGGAATGAATGGAGGGTGGAGTGGAAGAAGAAGAGCAGTTAAAGGAGTGGCAGGGTCTCTGGAGAGCAACAACTGCAAGGCAATAGGCTGAGCTCTCTGTCAAACATACATGCTCAAAGATTAATATGCTCAGATTCATTTAAAGGTTTTTGTCCTTTTATGGTACATTTTATACAATCAACTTCAGAATAAACTTGACCATAACTTTAACCATCTTATGTCCAGTGTGATATTACCAGCCCCTGAAAGTAAGCCTCTGACTAGCCTGATACATCATCCAGTGATAGCCAGCAAGCTAGTCACAGTCTGACATAATGCAATTACAATCCATCTTTGGAAACGGTTCTCTCATGACCTTTGGAAACCAGAATATTGAATAAAATTACATTTTAACTTTGTCTGCCCATTTGTCTGGGGGATTGGTCCTTCTGAGACAAAATATTAAATTATATTAAATCAGACTTTCCAAATGTGGTTCCCACTTCTCTGCTTGCCTCATGTCAAAATAAGTCTGTGACAAGTGATCCCTTCCCACTGGGCACACCATGTAATTTCCACGTGGATAATTGGGTAATAGTTGGTTGATCAATGAGATTCCAACCTATATTCACCAACTCAAAAAGACAGCCAAAAGATATGCTGTGATTTTTAAAATTGTTCTTTTTTAGAAATATCTGATTTAGATAAATTGTTCATACTCAAGAGTCACGGGCCCAGCAGAAGCACCTTTGGCGTTGATTACAATTTTGAGTCGTCTTGGGTGTATCTGTATCAGCATTGCACATACGGTATGGATTTGTGGATTTTTCTCCCATTCTTCCCTGCAGATTTTCTCAAGCTCTGTTAAGCAATCCTCAAGAATTTCCACAAATTTAAATGGGATTCAAGGCTGGATTTCAGCTGGGCCACTCAAGGACTTTCACATTCTTGTTCTGAAGCCATTCTAGCATTGCTTTGGCTGTATGCTTGGGGTCACTGTCCTGTTAGACTGGGGCCGTGACCAAGTTAAGGTCATTTACATTCTGAAGTATGTTCTCATCAAGGATTTGCCTGTGTCCTTGCCGCTAAAAAGTATCGCCATAGCATGATGCTGCCACCACCATGCTTCACGGTAGGGATGATGTTCAACAGGTGATGGGCTGTGTGTGCCTGGTTTTCTCCAGTCATACCCTTATGAGTCTTTCACATGCATTTTTGCTAACTCCAGGTGTGCTGTCATGTGCCTTTTTCTAAGGTGTGACTTCCATCTGGTTATTCTCATATAAAACCCAGATTGGTGAAGTGCTGTAAAGACGGTCGTCCTTCTGGCAGGTTCTTCCATCTCAGCCAAGGAACTCTGTAGTTCTGTCAGAGTGGGCATTTGGTTCTTGGTCACCTCGCTCAGTTTGGTCGGACAGCCAGCTCTATGCAGAGTCTGGGTAGTTCCATATTTTTTACATTTCCCAATGATGGAGACCACTGTGCTCATGGAAACTTTCAACACTATAGAAATAGTTTTATAGCCATTCCCATATATATTCCTCCTCACAATTGTATCTAGTTGATCACAGGACAGTTCCCTGGACTTCATGGTATAGTTTCTGCTCTGACATGTGATATCAACAGTGGGAACTTATATAGACAGGTGTGTTTCTTTCTAAATCATGTCAAAACAATTGAATTGGCCACAGGTGGACTCCAATCAAGTTCTAGTGACATCTCAAAGATGATCAGAGTATATTTGATGCACCTGAGCTCAATTTGGAGTGTCATAGAAAAGTGGGGTGAATACTTAAGTAAATAAGATATTTCTGTAAAAAAATATAGCAATTTAAATTCAGGCTTTAATTAAACAATGTGGTCATTTTTAGGGGTATGAATAATATAATAAGGGGTATGAATTATTTCTGAAACCGCTATAGAGAGAATACAGTAAAAAGTGATTGATGATCTATTTTTAGTGTCACGGGTTTATGCCCTTTTATGGACATCCTGTCCGGATGTTCTCATGCTATAGAGTGAGTGCTTATGTAATATGATAGTGCAGCTGTTCCTTTGAAGTAAAGTACACTGCTCAAAAAAATAAAGGGAACATTAAAATAACACATCCTAGATCTGAATGAATTAAATATTCTTATTAAATACTTTTTTTTAACAACAAAATCACACAAAAATTATCAATGGAAATCAAATGTATCAACCCATGGAGGACTGGATTTGGAGTCACACTCAAAATTAAAGTGGAAAACCACACTACAGGCTGATCCAAACTTGAAGTAATGTCCTTAAAACAAGTCAAAATGAGGCTCAGTAGTGTGTGTGGCCTCCACGTGCCTGTATGACCTCCCTACAACGCCTGGGCATGCTCCTGATGAGGTGGCAGATGGTCTCCTGAGGGATCTCCCAGACCTGGACTAAAGCATCTGCCAACTCCTGGACAGTCTGTGGTGCAACGTGGCGTTGGTGGATGGAGCGAGACATAATGTCCCAGATGTGCTCAATTGGATTCAGGTCTGGGGAACGGGCGGGCCAGTCCATAGCATCAATGCCTTCCTCTTGAAGGAACTGCTGACACACTCCAGCCACATGAGGTCTAGCATTGTCTAGCATTAGGAGGAACCCAGGGCCAACCGCACCAGCATATGGTCTCACAAGGGGTCTGAGGATCTCATCTCGGTACCCAATGGCAGTCAGGCTACCTCTGGCGAGCACATGGAGGGCTGCGCTACCCGCCAAAGAAATGCCAACCCACACCATGACTGACCCACCGCCAAACCGGTCATGCTGGAGGATGTTGCAGGCAGCAGAACGTTCTCCACGGCGTCTCCAGACTGTCACGTCTGTCACATGTGCTCAGTGTGAACCTGCTTTCATCTGTGAAGAGCACAGGGCGCCAGTGGCGAATTTGCCAATCTTGGTGTTCTCTGGCAAATGCCAAACGTCCTGCACGGTGTTGGGCTGTAAGCACAACCCCCACCTGTGGACGTCGGGCCCTCATACCACCCTCATGGAGTCTGTTTCTGACCGTTTGAGCAGACACATGCACATTTGTGGCCTGCTGGAGGTCATTTTGCAGGGCTCTGGCAGTGCTCCTCCTGCTCCTCCTTGCACAAAGGCGGAGGTAGCGGTCCTGCTGCTGGGTTGTTGCCCTCCTACGGCCTCCTCCACGTCTCCTGATGTACTGGCCTGTCTTCTGGTAGCACTTCCATGCTCTGGACACTACGCTGACAGACACAGCAAACCTTCTTGCCACAGCTCGCATTGATGTTCCATCCTGGATGAGCTGCACTACCTGAGCCACTTGTGTGGGTTGTAGACTCCGTCTCATGCTATCACTAGAGTGAAAGCACCGCCAGCATTCAAAAGTGACCAAAACATCAGCCAGGAAGCATAGGAACTGAGAAGTGGTCTGTGGTCACCACCTGCAGAACCACTCCTTTATTGGGGGTGTCTTGCTAATTGCCTATAATTTCCACCTGTTGTCTATTCCATTTGCACAACAGCATGTGAAATGTATTGTCAATCAGTGTTGCTTCCGAAGTGGACAGTTTGATTTCACAGAAGTGTGATTGACTTGGAGTTACATTGTGTTGTTTAAGTGTTCCCTTTATTTTTTTGAGCAGTGTATATGTTTGCAATACAAATGTAATGTTGATTGATTGACCTTATTGAACTGTTGAATGTGTTTGAACATTTGAAACAGTTGGGAATTTATGTAGTGAATGGGGGAGGCCTGAGTTTGAAAAGTTTAAACAGTTGGGAATTTTTGTAGTGAATTTATGGAGTCAGCTTGTGAACACCAGTAGAATGAAAAAAGTAATTTCCAGGGTAGGTTTGCCTAAGTATAAGTAAGACCTGTGAACACCACAAGCGACAAGAAACCTTGAGAGATAAACTACATAAAACATAGCTCCTAGACCAATTATCTGTATTGTGTCCTTCGTGTCAGGAACACAATGACAAAAACATTGATGCCATTCTTTGTGATGCACCTGATTGTTTTAATGGTGTGATTGATACGAGTGAAGGACAAATGGGTTACATTTTCCAACCAGACGATTCAACAGTGAAGATTTTCACAGCTGCCTCAGCACACTTTTTCAGCCAAAAACGGGGAGTTTTTCGCCTGCGTTGCACATGAGAGAATGGCTTAAGATAAGATTTGCTCTATGTCAGATCGAACAGGCCCTGAATGGAACATCCCTGCCTGGGTAAGCATTAGAAGAGGAAGTCTGCGGTCGAGATGATTTGAAAGCCATAAGAATCTCTTCAGTGACCAATAGTCCAGACTCCAAAGTGACAATTTTAGGTTGTGCCGAATTCAATAGCTCAAATGCCACCAAATCTGTTAGCACATACAATTGAAGTCAGAAGTTTACATACACCTTAGCCAAATACATTTAAACTCAGTTTTTCACAATTCCTGACATTTAATCCAAGTAACAATTCCCTGTCTTAGGTCAGTTAGGATCACCACTTTATTTTAAGAATGTGAAACGTCAGAATAATAGTAGAGAGAATGATTTATTTCAGCTTTTATTTATTTCATCACATCCCAGTAGGTCAGAAGTTTACATACTGTACACTCAATTAGTATTTGGTAGCATTGCCTTTAAATTGTTGGGTCAAATGTGTCAGGTAGCCTTCCACAAGCTTCCCACAATAAGTTGAGTGAATTTTGGCCCATTCCTCCTGACAGAGCTGGTGTAACAGTCAGGTTTGGAGGCCTCTTTGCTCGCACATGCTTTTTCAGATCTGCCCACAAATTGTCTATGGGGTTGAGGTCAGGGCTTTGTGATGGCCACTCCAATACCTTGACTTCGTTTTCCTTAAGCCATTTTGCCACAACTTTGTAAGTATGCTTGGGGTCATTGTCCATTTAGAAGACCCATTTGCGACCAAGCTTTAACTTCCTGACTGATGTCTTGAGGTGCTGCTTCAATATATCCACCTCATTTTCCTTTCTCATGGTGCCATCTATTTTGTGAAGTGCACCAATCCCTCCTACAGCAAAGCACCCCCACAACCTGATGCTGCCACCCCCGTGCTTCACAGTTGGGATGGTGTTCTTCGGCTTGCAAGCATTTGCCCTCCAAACATAACGATGGTCCTCCAAACATAACGATGGTCATTATGGCCAAACAGTTCTTTGCACTGTTTGCACCCAAGTACGTTCATCTCTAGGAGACAGAACGCGTCTCCTTCCTGAGCGGCATGATGGATGCGTGGTCCCATGGTGTTTATAATTGCGTACTATTGTTTGTAAAGATGAACGTGGTACCTTCAGTCGTTTGGAAATTGCTCCCAAGGATGAACCAGACTTGTGGAGGTCTACATTTTTTTTTCTGAGGTCTTGGCTGATGTCTTTTGATTTTCCAATGATGTCAAGCAAAGAGGCACTGAGTTTGAAGGTAGGCCTTGAAATACATCCGCAGATACACCTCCAATTGACTCAAATGATGTCAATTAGCCTATTAGAAGCTTCTAAAGCAATGACATAATTTTCTGGAATTTTCCAAGCTGTTTAAAGGCACAGTCAACTTAGTGTATGTAAACTTCTGACTCACTGGAATTGTGATACATAAGTGAATTATAAGTGAAATAATCTGTCTGTAAACAATTGTTGGAAAAATTACTTGTCATGCACAAAGTAGATGTCCTAACCGACTTGCCAAAACTATAGTTTGTTAACAAGAAATTTGTGGAGCGGTTGAAAAACAAGTTAATGACTCCAACCTAAGTGTATGTAAACCTCCGACAACTGTAGACAGATAAATAAAAAATATTTTACCTTTATTTAACTAGGCAAGTCAGTTAAAAGCAGAAGGAGCATTTATTAGATCTAGAAAAAAATGGATAGAGGGAGAACAGAATTCATCCTATTTCTTTAGACTTGAGAAATTTCACTCTAAAAATAACACTATCCATAAGTTAAACATTGATGGTGTTATTACAGATGACCAAAAATGTATCGCTAAATAGTGTAGCAATTTTTACAGAAAATTGTATAGCTGTTCGTACTGTCAGGAATCCACAGATATGTTTTTTAACTCACTGAATAATGTTCACTCTATCAGTGATATAGAATCTAAACATTGTGATGAACCCATCCATGTTGAAGAGATTATAGAGTCAATCAAACATCTAAAGAACAATAAATCACCAGGTGTTGATGGAATTACATCAAAATTGTACAAATTATTTTCTGAACAAGTAGCTCCCTTCCCATTTGAAGTCTTTTTAGAGAGTATTAAAAACAATGTTCTCCCTCCTACAATGAGTCAGGGGTTAATAACACTGATACCTACAGTGGGGCAAAAAAGTATTTAGTCAGCCACCAATTGTGCAAGTTATCCCACTTAAAAAGATGAGAGATGCCTGTCATTTTCTCCTCTAGAGCAGTGATGTTTTGGGGCTGTTGCTGGGCAACACTGACTTTCAACTCCCTCCAAAGATTTTCTATGGGGTTGAGATCTGGAGACTGGCTAGGCCACTCCAGGACCTTGAAATGCTTTTTACGAAGCTACTCCTTCGTTGCCCAGGTGGTGTGTTTGGGATCATTGTCATGCTGAAAGACCCAGCCACGTTTCATCTTCAATGCCCTTGCTGATGGAAGGAGGTTTTCACTCAAAATCTCACGATATATTGCCCCATTCATTCTTTCCTTTACACGGATCAGTCGTCCTGGTCCCTTTGCAGAGAAACAGCCCCAAAGCATGATGTTTCCACCCCCATGCTTCACTGGGAAGACATATAAGACCACTGATTCCTCGATCTGGGGCTCCATGCAAGATCTCACCCCGTATAACTTTTTGGTAAAAACTCAACTTGTCGTGTTGCAGATTCAGTCTTCCCAGCCTGGTGCAGGTCTACAATTTTGTTTCTGGTGTCCTTTGACAGCTCTTTGGTCTTGGCCATAGTGGAGTTTGGAGTGTGACTGTTTGAGGTTGTGGACAGGTGTCTTTTATACTGATAACAAGTTCAAACAGGTGCCATTAATACAGGTAACGAGTGGAGGACAGAGGAGCCTCTTAAAGAAGAAGTTACAGGTCTGTTCTTGCCAGAAATCTTGCTTGTTTGTAGGTGATCAAATACTTATTTTCCACTATAATTTGCAAATAAATTCATTAAAAATCCTACAATGTGATTTTCTGGATTTTCTTTCTGATTTTGTCTGTCATAGTTGAAGTGTACCTATGATGAAAATTACAGGCCTCTCTCATCTTTTTAAGTGGGAGAACTTGCACAATTGGTGGCTGACTAAATACTTTTTTGCCCCACTGTCTGTATGTGTGTGTGTGTGTGTGTGTGTGTGTGTGTGTGTGTGTGTGTGTGTGTGTGTGTGTGTGTGTGTGTGTGTGTGTGTGTGTGTGTGTGTGTGTGTGTGTGTGTGTGTGTGTGTGTGTGTGAGTGTGTGTGAGTGTGTCTCCCACTTGCTGGCCACTGGGCTTCCTCTCAAATCAAATTGTATTTGTCACGTACATGTTAGGCAGATGTTTTTGTGGGTGTAACGAAATGCTTGGGTTTCTAGCTTCAACAGTGCAGTAATATCTAACATCACCATATTTGCTAGCGAGTGGAAACGCCAACCGGATGCTTCACATTTATACATTCTGTGAAATATTTGTCTCGTTGTTCTGTGGTAGAACTCTACTCTTAACAGAGCCGAAAATGAGTTTTCTGTTTTCTGGTGCTCAGCTGGTCTATGACTGTTGTAAAAGTGCAATGCTGGTGATTGCACGTAAGCATAACAATGTTTGCAGTCCCGTCCAAGAGGGTTAGCCCTAGATTACACACACTGCATAAGGACTCCAGTTGCCGAATGGCCCAACATTTCTATTAGTTACCTCTAACTACTATGCTATATTTGACCAATTTACAAGGGTACTTTTCAAAGCTTCACATCCAGGTGAAGTGGAGATGTAAAAGCACAATGTGAAGTCACTGACCACCCCCTCATCTGTGCTAAATGCAATAGAATTTCAGTTTACTACTTATCAGATTTTATTGGCATATTTCAATACCTTCCTATCCATATGATCTACAGACAAGGGTGGTGGTTTCCTTCAATTCTCTTATCAAAGTTACACTTTTTTGTTCCTCCCCTTTGATAGCCCACAGAGTTCAAGTAACAGACACATCTCAACATCAACTGTTCAGAGGAGACTGGGAGAATCAGGCCTTCATGGTTGAATTGCTGCAAAGAACCCATTACTAAGGACACCAATAATAATAATAAGAGGCTTGCTTGGGCCAAGAAACACAAGCAATGGACATTAGACAGGTGGAAATCCAAATGTGAGATTTTTGGTTCCAACCAGCATGTCATTGTGAGACGCAGAGTAGGTAAAAGAGGATCTCCGTATGTGTGGTTCCCATCGTGAAGCGTATGTGGGGGTGCTTTGCTGGTGACACTGTCAGGGATTTATTTAGAATGCAAGGCACACTTATCCATCATGGCTACCACAGCATTCAGGTTTGCACTTAGTGGGACTTTCATTTGTTTTTCAACAGGACAATGACCCAACACACCTCCAGGCTGTGTAAGGGCTATTTGAACAAGAAGGAGAGTGATGGAGAGCTGCATCAGATGACTTGGCCTCCACAATCACCTGAACCCAATTGAGGTGGTTTGGGATAAGTTGGACAGCGGAGTGAAGGAAAAGCAGCCAACAAGTGCTCAGCATATGTGGGAACTCCTTCAAGACTGTTGGAAGCGCATTCCAGGTGGTTGAGAGAATGCCAAGAGTGTGCAAAGGTAACACCAAGGTAATTATTATTATTATTTTTAAATGTAACTAGACAAGACAGTTAAGAACAAATTCTTATTTACAATGACGGCCTACCGGAGAACAGTGTGTTAAATGACTTGTTCAGGGGCAGAACGACACATTTTTACCTTGTCAGCTCAGGGATTTGATCCAGCAACCTTTCTTTCGGTTACTGACCCAAAGCTACCTGCCGCCCCAAAGGGTGGCTACTTTGAATATTTTTTTATTTGTTTAACGTTTTAACATAAAAAAATGTTTTTTTGGTTACTACATGATTCCATATGTGTTATTCCAGAGTTTTGATGTCTTCACTATTACTCTAGAAAGTAGTAAAAATAAAGAAACCCTTGAATGAGTAGGTGTCCCCAAACTTTTGACTGGTACTGTAGGTCTCTGACCTCCCTCGTTGTCCATAGTAGGCTACACCACTTAGAATTGCTTCTTTTATTTTTTTTATTTCACTGATTTTACATGAATAGTTCCCCTAATGGGTCTCATTTTCAATAGCTCACTTTCCATATGCACTACAGATCTACAGACCATTTCAGTGGCTTCGTTGCCTCTTATCAAAGGTACACCACCTTTTTATTTTTTCAAAATTCCTCTCCTTTGATTTTCTACAGACACACTGTACTCTACACTGAGCCTTTTTCTAAGATGATTTATGAGATTGGAGAACACGTTGGGAGGAGTCTTAGACCTTGCCTCCATACAGAATCTTTCTAGATCCTTTTTTCTTAATTCTGTGCATATGGAGTAGAGGTCGACCAATTATGATTTTTCAACGCCAATACCGATTATTGGAGGACCAAAAAAAGCCAATACCGATTAATTGGCCAATTTGTATTTATTTATTTGTAATAATGACAATTACAACAATACTGAATGAACACTTTTATTATAACTTAATATAAAACATAAATAAAATAAATTTAGCCTCAAATAAATTTTGGTTTAAATAATGCAAAAACAAAGTGTTGGAGAAGAAAGTAAAAGTGCAATATGTGCCATGTAAAAAAGCTAACGTTTAAGTTCCTTGCTCAGAACATGAGAACATATGAAAGCTGGTGATTCCTTTTAACATGAGTCTTCAATATTCCCAGGTAAGAAGTTTTAGGTTGTAGTTATTAAAGGAATTATAGGACTATTTCTCTATACCATTTGTATTTCATATACCTTTGACTATTGGATGTTCTTATAGGCACTTTAGTATTGCCAGTGTAACAGTATAGCTTCCTCGCCCCTACCTGGGCTCGAACCAGGAACACATTGATAACATCCACCCTCGAAGCATCGTTACCCATCGCTCCTCAAAAGCCGCGGCCCTTGCAGAGCAAGGGAAACAACTACTCCAAGTCTCGGAGCGAGTGACGTATGAAACGCTATTAGCACGCACCCCGCTAACTAGCTAGCCATTTCACACCAGCCTAATCTCGGGAGTTGATCGGCTTGAAGTCATAAACAGCGCAATACTTGAAGCATTGTGAAGAGCTGCTGGCAAACGCACGAAAGTGCTGTTTGAATGAATGCTTACGAGCCTTCTATTGCCTACCATCGCTCAGTCAAACTGCTCTATCAAATCATAGGCTTAATTATAACATAATAACACACAGAAATACGAGCCATAGGTCATTAATATGGGAAAATCCGGAACCTATAATTTCGAAAATAAAGCGTTTAATCTTTCAGTGAAATATAGAACTATTCCGTATTTTATCTAATGGGTGGCATCCATAACTCTCTAAATATTCCTGTTACATTGCACAACCTTCAATGTTATGTCATAATTACGTAAAATTGTGGCAAATTAGTTCGCAATGAGCCAGGCGGCCCAAACGGCTGCATATACCCTGACTCTGCATGCAATGAACACAAGAGAAGTGACACAATTTCCCTAGTTTAATATTGCCTGCTAACACTAATTTCTATTAACTAAATATGCAGGTTTAAAAAATATATGCTTCTGTGTATTGATTTGATAAATGAGGCATTTATGTTTATGGTTAGGTACATTTGTGCAACGATTGTGCTTTTTTCGCAAATGCGCTTTTGTTAAATCATCCCCCATTTGGCGAAGTTGGCTGACTTTGTTAGGAAAAAATAGTCTTCACAGTTCGCAACGAGCCAGGTAGCCCAAACTGCTGCATATACCCTGACTCTGTTGCACAGAACACAAGTGACACAATTTCCCTAGTTAAAAGAAATTCATGTGAGCAGGCAATATTAACTAAATATGCAGGTTTAAAAATATATACTTGTGTATTGATTTTAAGAAAGGCGTTGATGTTTATGGTTAGGTACACATTGGTGCAACGACGGCGCTTTTTTCGCGAATGCGCTTGTTAAATCACACTTTTGGCGAAGTAGGCTATGATTCAATGATTAACAGGCACTGCATCGATTATATGCAACGCAGGACAAGCTCGATAACTACACGTGGTTGATGATATTACTAGTTTAACTAGTGCTTATGTTAAGATTGATTGTTTTTTAAATAAGATACGTTTAATGCTAGCTAGCACCTTACCTTTGCTCCGTGCTGCACTCGCATAACAGGTAGTCAGCCTGCCACGCAGTCTCCTCGTTTAGTGCAATGTAATCGCCATGATCGGTGTCCAAAAATGCAGATTACCGATTGTTAGAAAAACTTGAAATCGGCCCTAATTAATCGATCATTCCGATTAATCGGTCGACTTCTAATATGGAGTGCCCTCTTCAATTCAAACCACAGAGTTTTAATAGAGTTCAAGTCGCGAGACTGAGATGGCCATTGCAAAATGTTGATTTTTGTGGTCAAATTACAATTTATTTGTGGATTTTGATCTGTGCTTGGGGTTCCGGATTAAGCTAGTAGTGTGTCAAGAAGCAGTGCGTAGGGGAGTTGCAGCAATGAGACAAGACTGTAACTACCAATTTGGATACCACAAAATTGGGGAGAAAAAAAAGAGTAGATCTGTATGTGAATTAATAACCACAGTTGTAATAGGATAAATATTTGTAGTAAAACAAAGGGGAGGAATAATAATTTAAAAAAATTATAAGATGGGTCAAAGAACACACCACACTTGTCTTTAGAGATCTATAGCTCATATGGACAGTGAGCTATTGAAAATTAGACCTACCAGAGGAAATATTCATGTGAAATCAGTGAAATGGAAAATTGAATTTCCCTCCTATGGAGGAGAGATCAGTGAACTATTATTGAGTGGTTTTAGATGTGTATGTCATGTGGACTGGAAGCTATTGAACATGTTTTCTTTATGTGGATTAATAGAGGTCAGGTAACAAACACACCACACTTGACTATAGATCTCTAGCATGTGGATTGGAAGCCATTAAAAATGTATTATTTAGAGTCAGAACTTTTTTAAATTGTTATTCTAATCGGAGTGTTGTGTAATAGGGACGTCAGTGACTTTGCTACAAGTGATTTTAGGCCTATTTATGTTTGAGCTCATATTTGTACATAATATCCGTTAAATAAACAATCAATTTTTCTTGTCATTTTTGTGAGAAAAAACTGTTTGTTTAAGATCTCTAGATCATGTAATTTAGACAGTTTTTCTGTTAACACCAGGTTCGGCTGATTGCACTTTCAAGACAGACCTTTAGCCGAGAGTGCATAATATTCTCCCATTGAAACCAAATTTTAAGTCACTTTGAAAACGGAATGGAGGGGAAAAAAGGCTGTACCTTGTTGATGTGTCTGTTACTTGTACTCTGAAGCATTTATTTGGGCTGCAATTTCTGAGGCTGGTAACTCTTAATGAACTTATCCTCTGCAGCAGAGGTAACTCTGGGTAGTCCTTTCCTGTGGCTGTCCTCATGAGAGCCAGTTTCATCATAGAGCTTAATGGTTTTTGCGACTGCACTTGAATAAACTTTCAAAGTTCTTGATGTTTTCCAGATTGAATGACCTTCATGTCTTAAAGTAATGATGGACTGTTTCTCTGCTTATTTGAGCTGTTCTTGCCATAATATGGACTTGATATTTTACAGAATCTTCTGTTTACCACCCCTACAACTGATTGGCTCAAATGCAATAAGAAGGAAATTACACAAAGGCACACCTGTTAATTGAAATGCATTCCAGGTGACTACCTCATGAAGCTGGTTGAGAAAATGCCAAGTGTACGCAAAGCTGTCATCAAGGCAAAGGGTGGCTACTTTGAAGAATCTCAAATATAAAATATATTTTGATTTATTTAACACTTTTTTTTGTTGTTGGTTACTACATGATTCCATGTGTTATTTCATAGTTTTGATGTCTTCACTATTACTCTAGAAAGTTGTAAAAATAAAGAAAAACCCTTGAATTAGTAGGTGTGTCCAAACGTTTGACTGGTACAATGTGGGTATACAGTGCCTTGCGAAAGTATTCGGCCCCCTTGAACTTTGCGACCTTTTGCCACATTTCAGGCTTCAAACATAAAGATATAAAACTGTATTTTTTTGTGAAGAATCAACAACAAGTGGGACACAATCATGAAGTGGAACGACATTTATTGGATATTTCAAACTTTTTTAACAAATCAAAAACTGAAAAATTGGCCGTGCAAAATTGGTGTGTCACAGCATCATCGGCCTGAGCTTGTTGTCATTGCAGGCAATCTCAGCACTGTGCATTACAGGGAAGACATCCTCCTCCCTCATGTGGTACCCTTCCTACAGGCTCATCCTGACAAGACCCTCCGGCATGACAATGCCACCAGCCATACTGCTCGTTCTGTGTGATTTCCTGCAAGACAGAAATGTCAGTGTTCTGCCATGGCCAGCAAAGAGCCCGGATCTCAATCCCATTGAGCATGCCTGGGACCTGTTGGATCGGAGGGTGAGGGCTAGTGTCACTCCCCGCAATAATGTCTGGGAACTTGCAGGGTCCTTGGTGGAAGAGTGGGTTAACATTTCACAGCAAGAAGTGGCAAATCTGGTGCAGTCCATGAGGAGGAGATGCACTGCAGTACTTAATACAGCTGGTGGCCACACCAGATACCGACTGTTACTTTTGATTTTGATTTTTGACTCCCCCCCTTAATTCAGGGACAAATGTAATTTCGGTTAATCACATGTCTGTGGAACTTGTTCAGTTTCTCAGTTGTGGAATCTTATGTTTCTACAAATATTTACATATGTTAAGTTTGCTGAAAATAAACTCAGTTGATAGTGAGGACTTTTCTTTATTTTTTATTTTATATATATATTTTAACTACTGGGAGAATTGAAAATGCCCTAAACAATTAATTTAGCACTGCATTAGCCATGGCTAAATTCTTAGGATTGTAGAAAAATTATTTATATGCAAAGATGTATCTAAACTGCCAAGATGTGGCCTTTAAAAATGCCACTAAGCACCCTTTGATCCAGAAAAAAACCCTGCTTTAGTATATATCACACACTGAGTTGATGATTGAGGGACAAAATTCTTGCTTCGACAGAATAGGTAGAATGGTATGGTTCCCAGCCAAGGTTGAGTTTGTGCCATTCCCAGCTATCCCTTCAGTTCGCTATCTACAGTTTTATCTCTTCAGACTTTTCGATAGATGTTTGAGAATAACATATTGTTTAAATTAAGTGAATACTTAATGTATTACATAGCGTGTTAACTATTCTACATTTTATTGTAATTATGTTATGTTGCAATTTGTTGGTCATATTGTGTTTATGTGCATTTGTTATTACAGGCATGGTTGGCACAGAATCTGGGAAGGAAACGGCTGGAAAGAGCACAGTCACAAGGGTCTCCTTTTTTAGGAGCAACACAGAGTAACACGGACGGTAACACCATCAGTGACACGGACGGTAACCCCAACAGTGAACCATCCTCTGAAGATCATCATGCATCATGGAAACCTGAATCATTTATTGGATGAGCGCTCTATCAGTCATGCTGCCATATTTTTGGGGAGTAGGTTATTTTGGTTTTCTACGGTGTGATCATTTTGCTGAAAAACACTTTGGTTCAATGTTTGGCTGGTGCACTGTTTCAAGATTATTAGCAGAGACATCAGTGGGTCAGGAATTTATGTACCACCTGCATCAATTCAATCAGCCAAAACATCATGCATAGATGATTGATTAATGATAAGGTGATCCCTAAAAGCAATTGCTTTATTTTGAAATCAAATAGTATTTGTCAAGTGCTGAATTCAACAGGTGTAGGGTGTACTGTTAAATGCTTACTTAAGAAAGGAAACGGTAACAATAAAATAACAACAACCAGGATCTACTGTATACAAGGAGTAACAGTACGGAGTTCAATATGTAGGGTACATGGTAGTTGAGGTAATATGTAGGGTACGTGGTAGTTGAGGTAATACGTAGGGTACGTGGTAGTTGAGGTAATATGTAGGGTACGTGGTAGTTGAGGTAATATGTAGGGTACGTGGTAGTTGAGGTAATACGTAGGGTACGTGGTAGTTGAGGTAATATGTAGGGTACGTGGTAGTTGAGGTAATATGTAGGGTACGTGGTAGTTGAGGTAATACGTAGGGGTAAAAATGACTAGGCAATAAGGATAGATCATTATTAACAGAGTGGCAGCTGTGTGTGTGTGTGTTGGAGTGTCAGTGTAGCCAGTGCAAAAAAAGGGGGTCAATGTAAATTCCCGGGGTAGCAATTTGATTAGCTGTTCAGCAGTCTTATGGTTTGAGGGTAGAAGCTGTTAAGGAGCTTTTTGGTCCCAGGCTTGTCGCTCCCGTCACGCTTGCCACGCAGAAGCAGAGGGAAGTCTATGACTTGGGTGGCTGAAGTCTTTGACCATTTTTAAGGCCTTCCTCTTACACCATCTGGTGTAGAGGTTCTGTATAGCAGGGAGTTTGGCCCGAGTGATGCACTGGGCTGTACACACTACCTTCTGTAGCACCTTGTTGTCGGATGCCAAGCAGTTGCCATACCAAGAGCTGATGCAGCCAGTCAAGATGCTCCCAATGGTGCAGCTGTAGAACTTTTTAAAGATCTGAGCGCCCATGCCAAGCTTCCTGAGGGGGGAGAGGCGTTATCATGCCCTCTTCACAACTGTGATGTGTTTGGACCGTGATCGGTCCCTAGTGATGTGTACAATGAAGAACTTGAAGCTCTCGACCTGTTCCACTAGATGTGAATGGGGGTGTGCTCAGCCCACTGTTTCCTGTAGTCCACTATCATCTAATTTTGTCTTGCTGACGTTGAGGGAGAGTTTGTGCTGGCACCACACTGCCAGGTCTCTGACCTTCCTGTAGGCTGTCTCATCATCGGTGATCAGACCTTACTTGATCTTGATTTCAAAGGACATGAAGACAAATGCATTTCTAGCTATTTTAATCATATGTACCATATTAAAGGCTGTTGAGGCCATACTATAATTCCAGTTGTGAGCATGGGCGCTGCCATGCTGGTGGGAGCACAGTCACTGATGTCTGACATGGGTAAATCTATTTGAATTTAATCACTTATTAACCTCAACCCTTTTGATTTGAACAAAACCTTACATATGCATACTGAACCAAAATATAAACCCAACATACAACAATTTCAAAGATTTTACTGAGTTACAGTTAATATAAGGACATCAATCCATTTTTAAATAAATTATTTAGGCCTAATCTATTGATTTCACTTGACTGGGCAGTGGTGCAGCCATTGGTCAGAATGAGTTTTTACCCACAAAAGGCCTTTATTACAGACATACTGTTTACACGTGGTCTACAGTTGTAAGACCGGTTGGACGTAGTGCCAAAATATCTAAAACAACGTTGGAAGCAGCTTATGGTAGGGTAATGTACTTGCAATTATCTGGCAACAGCTCTGGTGGACATTCCTGCAGTCAAGCATGCCAATTGCACACTTCTTCAACTTGAGACATCTGTGGCATTGTGTTGTATGACAAAATTGCATACAATTCTAGGATCTTTTATTTCAGCTCGTGAAAAATGGGACCAACACTTTACGTGTTGCGTTTTCATATTTTTGTTCTGTATATTTTATAATTTCGTGAAAGACAAAAATGAAATTGGGTATCTAGTGCAAGCAACTCGTGCTTGTCTTTTACTTTCAGTTTATCCACCAGCTGAAAATACTTTCTTTTTCGTTTATTGAAAAGCTATTTAATGGTACAATGATTCTGAATACTATGGCTTGTCACAAATGAAAACAATTAAACTTAGTGTTTCACAATCATTCAACTACTACTGCAGCTATATAAAGGACATTTTCTGAATTACAATGCAAAAATATTACGTATAGCTTCTTTAACCTTTTAATGTAAATTATTTAACATGTACACATCGGTTCAACTTTGATCTCCTTGGCATTCAGGTCCAAAAAGTAACTTTCTTACTACTTATTCCATGATCAAACATGTAGGAAGGATTTTGTTTAAATCAAAAGGGATGCTTTAAAGAAGTGATCGAATTCAAATATTTTTACCCACTTGCAAATATTTCTCTCATGGCTCTCATCAAAGGCTGGAATATGAACCACATGGAATTGAGTTATTTGTTAAATGCAAAGATACTTGTATGCTTTATAATGTATTTATTATGGGTGTCTCTTGTTATTGTGGAGCATGCAGGTGGAGTTTTAACCAAATGTACAATTTAAGAAATATTCTCAAAACAAAGTTGTTACTACAATTTGTGGACCTAAGAAGGCAAGTGCTGTGTGCCCCATTCTGGCATATTGCATACACACATACTGCTGTTGGACCGCTGTTGTGTGAGGGGTTTTACTAGGATGTATACAGCTACTACCAGAAGTGACTTTTTCGTAGCAGGTTAGGAGAATTGGGTTTAAGGTTAGGGTTAGCTAAAATGCTGTCCTAAACTGCTATGAAAAGTCACTACCGGTTCTAGCTGTACTCCATAAAGTCCCAACCGGATGAGTGTTTTGTGATTCTCGCAGTGCAGCATGGGAGAACGGTGGCGTTAGTTCAAACCACTGAGTTAGCATAAGAAGCGACCGAGAGAGATAGTGAGTGAAGAAGAGAAAAATATATTTATTTAAAAGTAGCTTTAGCTTGACGTCCGTTATGCTATTTTGCAACTTTGGAAGCTGGGGAACAGTAGTCTGTCAAGGGAGAGGGGGTGAGAGAAAGGGGAGATGGAAAAGAGAAGACAAAAGGTAGAAAAGAGGAAGAAAATTGTATTTGAAGGAGACAAATAGTGAAATTCCACTTAAGAAATCAAATGTTTTTGACAGACAAAATACATCTGAGGCTTAAATTTACTGGGATTGATTCCCCATCTGTATTATGCGTTTACATTTTTAAAAAAATACTTAAGAGCATGATGTGAACAAAATATAGACCAACAATTTTAGCAACATTGCAGTTTATTACCAAAATAAATATATAACAGAAGGGCAAAGTAAACAATATGCAATGCACAAAATAACAGTGTATAAATAATGGAAGTGTTTGAGGGGAAATGGATGGTGATGCAGCTAGAGTGTAGGTGGAAAGAGGGTTTAGTTTGTGGATAGGTGGGAAGAGAACATTATGCAATTATTGACGATTTGAAATACATATATTTAATCGTTCTTTGTCCGAGGGAAGTTTAAAAACCCAGCAAAAAGCTACAATAAACAAACCCATGCCATGGCCAACACAATAGTTAAAACATGCATGGAATTGTTGAGAGTACTATATTGTTGAGAGTACTTTATAAAGGCAGTGCCTGTCTGCTTGTTATTGAACTGACCATATATATATATATATATATATATATTGCCTCCTTATAAGTCCTTTTGTAAGCTTGTTTTGTGTGGGGAGTAGGGTTCCGGATGAAGCTGCTGTGGCTGCCGGTGTTGTCTGGAACGTCACTTGGGAAACAAATGGCACAAAGCACTGTCCAGGGCAGTTCAGGACTGGACCATGTCCACCACTGGTGCCACAGACATTTGGTGCTACAGACAGCTGGTGCTTCGGTGAATAGCTGCATCTGTGCATGATTGAAAGTGGTCCAACCAGGGCTGTGCGGTTTTAGTTTTGGCCTGCCCTGCTGTGTTTTGGAGGTAAATGTTATACATGCTCTTCTTGGTTGTACTGAGGGGCAGCAGGGCAGGTTTTTGCAGGCTGCAGAGGCTCTGTGGCTTGTGGGCATGAGTGAGGAAGCTGAATGCCCTGGAGGAGCACTGACACGTCCTAAGTTTTCTGCCTGCTGTTGTGCCACTGCACTCAGGTGTTCTGGTTCACTTCATACAGTTGCAGTGTGCTATTGGTCACCACCCGCTGCCTGATCTTCTTGTAGTCCCACGGAATGAGGGTCCACCTTGTCCGAGATGCCTTCCCCTTCTTCTGAGGACTAGGGTAGAAGCCACACAGTCAGGTGAACACGGTCTCTACCTGATAAGGGAATTTATATGTTTAAGTCATGACTAAAGGATTCCACCCTGAAATCATATAATTGTATGAAATGTTAGTAGTCAGTGCGGCTTGGTTGGGTTGTGTTTCGGGGACGCATGGCTTTTAACCTTCGCCTCTCCCGAGCCCGTATGAGAGTTGTAGCGATGAGACAAGATAGTAACTACTAACAATTGGATACCACGAAATTGGGGAGAAAAGGGGGTAAATTCCATAATATGTGTGACTAGATTATTGTGTTGCTTTGTGGTGGTGTGAGAGTTGAGAGAACAAAGGGTAACAGGAAAGAGGCTCCTTCCAAGGTCCCTCTTATCTGGGGAGGAAAGGAATGGCGAGAAACTGCCAAGGCAGGTAGAAAAGTGATAAACTGTGTGTGTGTGTAAGTAGGTGGGGGTGAGAGTTATTAAATGACATGTCTTTGCATTTTGGACTTTTAGAACGTTCTCTGAAAAAACCTTATGGACCTTTTGCAGAAGCTGAGTCTTTGCCAAATGATTATTAAACCCAGGTTCTTACAAACATCGGGGATTGGTCAAGCTTAAATGATTGTTTAGTTATCATCATTGGGATTGAACATTTTTGTGACACTACCACATGGCAGCGGTCAGCCCACTGGCAGATTTACCCCCACTTCCCCGAGTGCATCTCCTTGTGATCTCCACTCCAGGGATACAGGTATTGTTTTTTTGCGACCGGATGCAATCAATCACCAGCCTGTCTTGGTGAGGGGCAGCATAAACTGTCTGGTCTTTGTCACGCTGGCTCAGCTTCTTCCACAAGGATATTATAGTGACAGCTGGCTGGTTTGACCGAGTGGGGCCAGAGGAACTATGTGGCTCTACCAGGTACTCTGCCAGATTGTCATTGTTGGCCATGCCAGTGAAGCCATCCTGATCCACAGCCTGTAATTACATAGGTTTTGAGTGCTGTGATAAAATGTAAATCATGTCTTCAACCCGATCAACAACACAACCCCTGAAATGGTGAACTAGCATTTCCAACTACCTCACCAGGGACTTCTGTAGTGTCACCAGGGATGGACTCAAGCATCTCTGCTGTGACGTCATCAGATACTATCTCCGGGATGTCAGAGAGCCGCAGAGCATCAACAGTTCATCCTCTGTTCCATCCCTGAAGTCCTCATCTTCTTCGAGTGATGTGCTCCAGCATCTTATTGGCTGCCTCTGAATGCATATTCTGGAGGGGCTGGCCAGTCTGGTTTTACAGGTACTGAATACCTATGAGTTCTCCTGGAAGGAAATGTATATTTAGAACATTCAAAACTTTACAGAAATAATTTGTTCCACTGGCTGTCCTTCAAGGAGGTAGAGCTGGAAATTGAGTTTATTGGGCACTGGTTCCTATACATAAACTCTTTAATATCCACAAAAAAAACTACTCAATCTGAATGTGGTTATAATAATAAGGTCAATGTAATTAACATTTTATTAGACAAAACTGGGATAAATCTGTTCAGATGAAGATGGAAGGACTCCAGAGATGTGGCGCTTCTGGCACACACATTTTGACATGAGGTGAAGTTGAGAAGAAGTGGGTCTACAGTAGACCGCTGTGAGTCTTTCTGGGTAGGTCTCTAAAAGCTTTCCACACCTGGATTGTGCAACATTTGCCTATTTATTATTATCAAAATTCAAATTGCTTTTTGAACATTGCTGGACAACCATTTTCAGGTCTTGCCCTATAATTTCAAGCAGATTTTTAAGTCAACTAACTTGGCCACTCACCGTCTTCTTGGTAAGCAACTCTAGTGTAGATTTGGCCTTGTGTTTTTTAGCTTATTGTCCTGCTGAAAGGTGAATTAATCTCCCAGTGTCTGGCAGAAAGTAAGCTGAACCAGGTCCTCTAGGATTTTGCCTGTGCTTAGCTCCATTAACTTTCTTTTTTTACCCTGACCCCCCCCAAGTCCTTAACGATTACAAGCATACCCACAACAGGATGCAGCCACCACTATGCTTGAAAATATGGAGAATGGTACTCAATAATATTCCCCAAACACAACACTTTGTATTCAGGATAAAAGGTTAATTGCTTTGCCATTTTTTTTGCAGTATTACTTGAGTGCCTTGTTGGAAACAAGATGCATGTTTTGGAATATTTGTATTCTGTACAGGCTTCCTTTTTCTGTCATCTATGATAGTATTGTGGAGTAACTATGTTGTTGAGCAATCCTCAGTTTTCTCCTATTACAGCCATTAAACTCTGTAACTGTTTTTTAAAATCGCCTTTGATCTCATAGTGAAATTCCTGAGCGGTTCCCTTCCTCTTCGGGCAACTGAGTTCGGAAGGACATCTGTAGCTTGTTGAGGGGAGAATGGCTCATAACAATGGCCAGAACGGAGCAAATGGAAGGGTATCAAACACTTGGAAACGTTGTTTGATGTATTTGATAACATTCTGCACCAGTCATTACCAATAGCCCCTTCTCCCCCAATTAAGGTGCCACGAACCTCCTGTGCTTTGTAGTGACTGGGTGTATTTATACACTATCCAAAGTGTAATTAATCATTTCACTATGCTCAAAGGGATATTCAATGTCTGCTTTTAGTATTTTTACCCATCTACCAATTTTTAGTTTTCACTTTTTTTAACCAGGTGGGCCAGTTGAGAACAAGTTCTCATTTTCTACTGCGACCTGGCCAAGATTAAGCAAAGCAGTGCGACACAAACAACAACACAGAGTTACACATGGAATAAACAAACATACAGTCAATAACACAATAGAAAAGTCTATATAGTGTGTGCAAATGAGGTAAGATTAGGGAGATAAGGCAATAAATAGGCCGTAGTGGCAAAGTAATTACAATTTAGCAACTAAACACTGGAGTGACAGATTTGCAGAATGTGCAAGTAGAGATACTGGGGTGCAAAGGAGCAAAAAAAATAAAACAAAAATACAAATAATGAATAACAATATGGGGATGAGGTAGTTGGATGGGCTATTTACAGATGTGCAATGATCTGTAAGCTGCTCTGATAGCTGATGCTTAAAGTTAGTGAGGGAGATATGAGTCTCCAGCTTCAGTGATTTTTGCAATTCGTTCCAATCATTGGCAGCAGAGAACATAAGGAAAGGCGTCCAAAGGAGGAGTTGGCTTTGGGGGAGACCAGTGAAATATACCTGCTGGAGCGCATGCTACGGGTGGGTGCTGCTATGGTGACCAGTGAGCTGAGATAAGGCGGGCTTCACCTAGCAAAGACTTATAGATGACCTGGAGCCAGTGGGTTTGGCGACGAATATGAAGCGAAGGCCAGCCAACGAGAGCATACAGGTCGCAGTGGTGGGTAGTATATGGGTATTTTGTGACAAAATGGATGACACTGTGATAGACTACATCCAATTTGCTGAGTAAAGTGTTGGAGGCTATTTTGTAAATGATATCGCCGAAGTCAAGGATCGGTAGGATAGTCCATTTTAATAGGGTATGTTTGGCAGCATGAGTGAAGGATGCTTTGTTTGCGAAATAAGATGATTCTAGATTTAATTTTGGATTGGAGATGCTTAAAAAAGTCTGGAAGGAGAGTCTGGAAGGAGAGTTTACAGTCTAACCAGACACCTAGAATATGTGGACAACTACAAATACCTGATGCTGGACGGGCGGGCAAGTGCGGGCAGCGATCGGTTGAAGAGCATGTATTTAGTTTTACTTGCATTTAAGAGCAGTTGGAGGCCACGGAGGGAGAGTTGTATGGCATTGAAACTCGTCTGGAGGTTAGTTAACACAGTGTCCAAAGAAGGGCCAGAAGTATACAGAATGGTGTCGTCTGCGTAGAGGTGGATCAGAGAATCACCAGCAGCAAGAGTGACATCATTGATGTATACAGAGAAAAGAGTAGGCCCGAGAATTGAACCCTGTGTCACCCCCCATAGAGGTCCGGACAACAGGCCGTCCGATTTGACACACTGAACTCCGTCTGAGAAGTAGTTGGTAAACCAGGCGATACAGTCATTTGAGAAACCAAGGCTGTTGAGTCTGCCGATAAGAATACGGTGATTTACAGAGTCGAAAGCCGTGGCCAGGTCGATGAATACAGCTGCACAGTATTGTCTCTTATCGATTGCGGTTATGATATCATTTAGGATCTTGAGCGTGGCTGAGGTGTACCCATGACCAGCTCGGAAACCAGATTGCATAGCGGAGAAGGTACGGTGGGTTTCGGAATGGTCGGTGATCTGTTTGTTAACTTGGCTTTCAAAGACCTTAGAAAGGCAGGGTAGGATAGATATAGGTCTGTAACAGTTTGGGTCTAGATGGTCTCCCCCTTTGAAGAGGGGGATGACCGCGGCAGCTTTCCAATTTTGGGGGATCTCAGACGATACGAAAGAGAGGTTGAACAGGCTAGTAATAGGCGTTGCAACAATTGTGCCGGATAATTGTAGAAAGTGAGGGTCCAGATTGTCTAGCCCAGCTGATTTGTATGGGTCCAGATTTTGCAGCTCTTTCAGAACATCAGCCATCTGGATTTGGGTGAAGGAGAAATGGGGAGGCTTGGGCAAGTTGCTGTGGGTGGTGCAGAGCTGTTGACAGGGGTAGACGTAGCCAGGTGGAAAACATGGCCAGCCGTAGAAAAATGCTTATTGAAATTCTCAATTATAGTGGCTTTATCGGTGGGATCATTTGTGTGCGATTGAGGGCATCTAGCTTAGATTGTAGGATGGCCAGGGTGTTAAGCATGTCCCAGTTTAGGTCACCTAACAGTATGAACTGAATATGGATGGGGGCAATAAATTCACACATGGTGTCCAGGGCACAGCTGGGGGCTGAGGGTGGTCTATAACAAGCGGCAACGGTGAGAGACTTGTTTCTGGAAAGGGGATTTTTAAAAGTAGAAGCTCAAATTGTTTGGGTACATACCTGGATAGTAAGACAGAACTCTGCAGGCTATCTCTGCAGTAGATTGCAACTCCGTCCCTTTGGCAGTTCTATCTTGTCCGAATATTTTATAGTTAGGGATGGAAATTACAGTTTTTTTGGTGGCCTTCCTAAGCCAGAATTCAGACATGGCTTGGACATCTGGGTTGGCAGAGTATGCTAAAGCAGTGAATAAAACAAACTTAGGGAGGAGGCTTCTAATGTTAACATGCATGAAACCAAGACTTTTACCGTTGCAGAAGTCAACAAATGAGAGCGCCTGGGGAACGGGAGTGGAACGAGGTGCTGCAGGGCCTGGATTAACATCTACATCAACAGAGGAGGAGTAGGATAAAGGTACGGCTAAAGCCTATAAGAACTGGTTGTCTAATGCGTTCGGAACAGAGCGTAAAAGGAGCAGGTTTCTGGGCATGGAAGAATAGATTGAAGGAATAATGTACAGACAAGGGTATGGTAGGATGTGAATACAGTGGAGGTAAACTGAGACATTGAGTGACGATGAGAAAGATGTTGTCTCTAGAAACACCATTTAAACCAGGTGAGGTCACTGCATGTGTGGGAGGTGGAACAAAAGGGCTAACTCAGGCATATTGAGCAGGGTTAGAGGCTCTACAGTGAAATAAGACCATCACTAACCAAAACAGCAATGGACAAGGCATATTGACATTAGTGAGAGGCATGCATTGCCGAGTGATCATAGGGTCCAGGAAGTAGCTAGGCGAGCTGGAGACACAGCGATTCAGACAGCTTGCGGGCCAGGGCTAGCAGGCTAGCAGAAGGGCCTTCGGGGGATGTCGCGATAGAATAGGTTTTTAGCCCCTCGGACGGTTACGTCGGCAGACCAGTTGTGATGAAATGGCAGGGCTCCGTGTAGGCAGTAAATGGGTCCACGCCAATTGGCAGAATAGGTATTGTAGCCCAAGAAATTGGCTGATGGACCTCTTCAGCTAGCCAGGAGGTGGGCCTAGCTCCAGGCTAACTGGTGCTTGGTTCGGGGACAGAGATGTTAGCCAGGAGTAGCCACTCGGATAGCAGCTAGCTAGCTGCGATGATCCGGTGTAAAGGTTCAGAGCTTGCGGTAGGAATCCGGAGATGTGGTAGAGGAAAACAAAAACAGTCCGATATGCTCTAGACAGCTAGCGGGCCGCGGCTAGCAGGCTAGTAGATGGGCCTTCAGGGGACATCGCAACGGAGGAGCCTGTTGAAACCCCTCGGGCGGATTACGTCGGTAGACCAGTCGTGATGGATCGGCAGGGCTCCGTGTCGGCAGTAAAACGGGTCCAGGTCAATGAGCAAAATAGGTATTGTAGCCCAAGGAGTGGCTGATGGACCTCTTTAACTAGCCGGGAGATGGGCCTAGCATGAGGCTAGCTTCAGGCTAACTGGTGCTTGCTTCGGGACAGAGACGTTAGCCGGGACTAGCCACTCGGATAGCAGCTAGCTAGCTGCGATGATCCAGGTGAAAATGTTCAGAGCTTGCGGTAGGAATCCGGAGATGTGGTGGAGAAAAAGCAGTCCGATATGCTCTGGGTTGAATCTCGCTGTGCAGCCTGGCAGGAGTTGGCCAGGCTAAGGTTAGCTGATGACCACTAGCAGTGGCTAACTGACTACTAGCTTGTAGCTAGTTAGCTGGCTAGCTTCTGTTGGGGGTTCCGGTTCTAAAGTATGGAAAATACCACATTGCGTGAGGAGGGTTGCAGGAGAGTATGTTGAAATGGAGGTTAAAAATATAAAAAATATATACGAAATATATATGAAGAAAAAAGATATATATACACGGGACATGACAAAGATGTCTGACTGCTACACCATCTTGGATTGGTGCCCTTCTTCGCGAGGTATTAGAAAACCTCCCTGGTCTTTGTGGTTGAATTTGTGTTTTGAAATTGTCAGGGTTGCGTCAATTCGAATCTGGTATCATATATGACAATGAGTCACCGATTGTATGCTATGTATTTTTTATTAGCTAAGCAATAATTCTGTTCTACTTCCGGCGCCGACTGAGATGGCCGCCTCGCTCGCGTTCCTAGGAAACTATGCAGTTTTTTGTTTTTTACGTGTTATTTCTTACATTAGTACCCCAGGTCATCTTAGGTTTCATTACATACAGTCGAGAAGAACTACTGAATATAAGATCAGCGTCAACTCACCATCAGTACGACCAAGAATATGTTTTCCGCGATGCGGATCCTGTGTTCTGCCTTACAAACAGGACAACGGAATGGATCGCTTGCAGCGACCCAAGGAAACGACTACGAAAAAGAGGGAAACGCGGCGGTGTTCTGGTCAGACTCCGAAAAGGGCACATCGCGCACCACTTCCCAGTATTCTTCTTGCCAATGTCCAGTCTCTCGACAACAAGGTTGATGAAATCCGAGCAAGGGTGGCATTCCAGAGGGACATCAGAGACTGTAACGTTCTTTGCTTTACGGAAACATGGCTTACTGGGAAGACGCTATCCAGGGCGGTACAGCCAACGGGTTTCTCCACGCATCGCGCGGACAGAAACAAACATCTCTCTGGTAAGAAGAGTGGCGGGGCGTATGCCTCATGACTAACGGGACATGGTGTGATGAAGGAAACATACAGGAACTCAAATCCTTCTGTTCACCTGATTTAGAATTCCTCACAATCAAATGTAGACCGCATTATCTTCCAAGAGAATTCTCTTCGATTATAATCACAGCCGTATATATCCCCCCAAGCAGACACATCGATGGCTCTGAACGAACTTTATTTAACTCTTTGCAAACTGGAAACCATTTATCCGGAGGCTGCATTCATTGTAGCTGGGGATTTTAACAAAGCCAATCTGAAAACAAGACTCCCTAAATTTTATCAGCATATCGATTGCGCAACCAGGGGTGGTAAAACCTTGGATCATTGTTACTCTAACTTCCGCGACGCATATAAGGCCCTGCCCCGCCCCTTTCGGAAAAGCTGACCACGACTCCATTTTGCTGATCCCTGCCTACAGGCAGAAATTAAAACAAGAGGCTCCCACGCTGAGGTCTGTCCAACGCTGGTCAGACCAAGCTGACTCTACACTCCAAGACTGCTTCCATCACGTGGACTGGGACATGTTTCGTATTGCGTCAGATGGGAATATTGACGAATACGCTGATTCGGTGTGCGAGTTCATTAGAACGTGCGTCGAAGATGTCGTTCCCATAGCAACGATAAAAACATTCCCTAACCAGAAACCGTGGATTGATGGCAGCATTCGCGTGAAACTGAAAGCGCGAACCACTGCTTTTAATCAGGGCAAGGTGTCTGGCAACATGACTGAATACAAACAGTGCAGCTATTCCCTCCGCAAGGCTATTAAACAAGCTAAGCGTCAGTACAGAGACAAAGTGGAATCTCAATTCAACGGCTCAGACACAAGAGGCATGTGGCAGGGTCTACAGTCAATCACGGACTACAAGATGAAATCCAGCCCAGTCACGGACCAGGATGTCTTGCTCCCAGGCAGACTAAATAACTTTTTGCCCGCTTTGAGGACAATACAGTGCCACTGACACGGCCTGCAACGGAAACATGCGGTCTCTCCTTCACTGCAGCCGAGGTGAGTAAGACATTTAAACGTGTTAACCCTCGCAAGGCTGCAGGCCCAGACGGCATCCCCAGCCGCGCCTCAGAGCATGCGCAGACCAGCTGGCCGGTGTGTTTACGGACATATTCAATCAATCCCTATACCAGTCTGCTGTTCCCACATGCTTCAAGAGGGCCACCATTGTTCCTGTTCCCAAGAAAGCTAAGGTAACTGAGCTAAACGACTACCGCCCCGTAGCACTCACTTCCGTCATCATGAAGTGCTTTGAGAGACTAGTCAAGGACCATATCACCTCCACCCTACCTGACACCCTAGACCCACTCCAATTTGCTTACCGCCCAAATAGGTCCACAGACGATGCAATCTCAACCACACTGCACACTGCCCTAACCCACCTGGACAAGAGGAATACCTATGTGAGAATGCTGTTCATCGACTACAGCTCGGCATTCAACACCATAGTACCCTCCAAGCTCGTCATCAAGCTCGAGACCCTGGGTCTCGACCCCGCCCTGTGCAACTGGGTACTGGACTTCCTGACGGGCCGCCCCCAGGTGGTGAGGGTAGGCAACAACATCTCCTCCCCGCTGATCCTCAACACGGGGGCCCCACAAGGGTGCGTTCTGAGCCCTCTCCTGTACTCCCTGTTCACCCACGACTGCGTGGCCACGCACGCTCCAACTCAATCATCAAGTTTGCGGACGACACAACAGTGGTAGGCTTGATTACCAACAACGACGAGACGGCCTACAGGGAGGAGGTGAGGGCCCTCGGAGTGTGGTGTCAGGAAAATAACCTCACACTCAACGTCAACAAAACTAAGGAGATGATTGTGGACTTCAGGAAACAGCAGAGGGAACACCCCCTATCCACATCGATGGAACAGTAGTGGAGAGGGTAGCTAGTTTTAAGTTCCTCGGCATACACATCACAGACAAACTGAATTGGTCCACTCACACTGACAGCGTCGTGAAGAAGGCGCAGCAGCGCCTATTCAACCTCAGGAGGCTGAAGAAATTCGGCTTGTCACCAAAAGCACTCACAAACTTCTACAGATGCACAATCGAGAGCATCCTGGCGGGCTGTATCACCGCCTGGTACGGCAACTGCTCCGCCCTCAACCGTAAGGCTCTCCAGAGGGTAGTGAGGACTGCACAACGCATCACCGGGGGCAAACTACCTGCCCTCCAGGACACCTACACCACCCGTTGTTACAGGAAGGCCATAAAGATCATCAAGGACATCAACCACCCGAACCACTGCCTGTTCACCCCGCTATCATCCAGAAGGCGAGGTCAGTACAGGTGCATCAAAGCTGGGACCGAGAGACTGAAAAACAGCTTCTATCTCAAGGCCATCAGACTGTTAAACAGCCACCACTAACAGTGTGAGTGGCTGCTGCCAACACACTGTCATTGACACTGACCCAACTCCAGCCATTTTAATAATGGGAATTGATGGGAATTATGTAAATATATCACTAGCCACTTTAAACAATGCTACCTTATATAATGTTACTTACCCTACATTATTCATCTCATATGCATATGTATATACTGTACTCTACATCATCGACTGCATCCTTATGTAACACATGTATCACTAGCCACTTTAACTATGCCACTTTGTTTACTTTGTCTACACACTCATCTCATATGTATATACTGTACTCGATACCATCTACTGTATGCTGCTCTGTACCATCCACTCATTCATATATCCTTATGTACATATTCCTTATCCCCTTACACTGTGTATAAGACAGTAGTTTTGGAATTGTTAGTTAGATTACTTGTTGGTTATCACTGCATTGTCGAGACTAGAAGCACAAGCATTTCGCTACACTCGCATTTAACATCTGCTAACCATGTGTATGTGACAAATAAAATTTGATTTGATTTGATTTGATTTGAATAAGTGGTAAATGCAATTTTCGTATACGGGTTCTCTGTCCCACCTCGCAGGGCAAACAGAGAACTGACATTCTGACAAGATATTAAAATATACTCTGATGACAGAAGTAGTTTCCTGCTTCCGAGCCAGGCTGTCAGATAGGAGCTGAGCGTGGTTTAGACTTCCAGCCTATTGTTGATTGTTGGCGCAGAGGCTGGTCCCAGCCCCTAAGCGCTTCAGCGGTCAGTCGTTGTAGCTGTGTAGAATATACAGTTATCAGGCACCTGGCTCCTGTTATCTAACAAAACACTATGTTCTGAATGTGCCCCCAACTCATTGCACAGTTGCTGTCTTCATCTTATTCTGTATTTTTCCATCACGAGAAAGGCCCATGGCCCTGAAACTGTTAACAATGTTTCAAGTCAGCTATGTTGCATAACACCTACATACATCATCTACACAAGCCAACAGCAGATAATAGTCAATCACATATGGTAGCCGGGCTATAGTGCCAACACAGAATCAAATTCACTTTTAGACCCAGGGACCTTACAATTACCTGTATGTGTGGGGTACAGAGGTAGTCATTCAAGATTGATATTAAACACTATTGAACACAGAGTGATTCCTATGCAATTTATTATGACGTGTTAAGCTGATTTTGCTCCAGAACATCTTTCGGCTTCATAACAAAGGGGTTTAATACTTATTGACTCAGACATTTCAACTTTTAATTTTTTTGGAATTTGTAAACATTTCTGAAAGCATAATTCCACTTTGACATGTTGGGGTATTGTGCGTGTGTGGGCCAGTAACATCTAATTTCATCCATTGAAATTCAGGCTGTAACACAAGATGTGGAAAAAGTCAAGGGGTGTGAATACTTTCTGAAGGCTCTGTATAGTTTTCGTCAATGGGAAAATGGGACAATGCTGTCCAAGCAAGAAAGGAATAACATCGGCACATTGGGGCCGCATAGTACAGTATAATAACTAGTATCTTTGCGGTTCAGGAAGATCAGGTGTAGTGTAACAAATGTTGACACATGAGGCTGTGTTTTCTCATTTGTGAAACTGTGAGGCAAACCAGGGTGAAGGAGGTTACTAGAGTGAGTTGAACCCCGAGAGTCTGACTAGCTTCCATGATGGTGTTATAGATGGAACTTGTTGGGATAGGTTTATTGTTGTTAGTGGGAGAAGGGTTACTTTGGTTTGATTCGCGGGTTTGAGTATCGAACCACGGTTTAGGCTACCACTGTTCGCTCCAGCGTCTTTAATATTGTTTTTGTTCATGAAACGGAGGAGAGGAACGTCCGGCAGCGTGGTAAAATAAATTGCAGTACATATTCTGGTGTTCTATTGCGTGTGCAATGATTTCCGATGGGGAAAAACAGTTTGTTTGCATTACCTTTTTTGTTGTTGTAATATGCCAAATGGACGTGGCAGTTTTACTAACCAAGTTTTACGGATTCTAGCTTTAAAAGGGGCAATTCGTAAAACAACAACCGGTTGGGGGATGGGGCTGGAGAAATTGAACCACTCAAATTCATGAGATCAAAAGGATATTTTTAACTATGTTTTTGAAGCTATACAGTGTTTGTGTACACTTATATTGTTAACAAACAATTGATTAAAAAACGAACAAGTGAACTAATGTAAAATATACTGTCTGTAAAATGTATATAGGATATAGAAGCCTAAGTATTGTCCATGAGTTTACACCAATTAGATGGTAGGATTAGGGAAAAATATTATATAAAAAAATATATATAAAGTGATATACAATGTATATTTACAAAAAAAATATATATGGGGGATTGGAAGTGGGCAGACAATTACATTGATAGAACCCTAGAATCTATCTGCAATATTAAGTCTACCTCCTAAAATTTTTTTTAAAGTTAAAAATCTGTCGTTCTGCCCCTGAACAATGCAGTTCCCAGGTAGGCCGTTATTGTGAAGTAGAATTTGATTTAACTACTAGTTAAATAAATCAAGTAACCTATTAATTTCTATGCCTATGAGCTGCAGCCTACCATTTATACAGAAAATAAATATGTTGAAATGATATCATAGGTCATTGCAAATCAATTTGTGCCACTTGTGTAGTCTACCTGGAGCTGGCAAGCTGATTTGATAAATAGCCAAAACTCAAATTTATTGTTGTTGTAGACTTGTATTATTAATGTCCATGTTTTGGTTAATGAAATTGGATGTTATCAATGTGTGTCATCGTCACAGTTCTATCGCAATTGCCGATCAGCTGTTATTAGAATGCATTAGATTGAGGGTAATAGTCTGTCAGATTAGGTTACAGATAAAATATATATAAAACCCACTGACTGTTGTTGACAAGCATAGGCCTATTCAATTCATACCCATGTTATTGATATTCGATTCAGTGATTGAAATATAACCCCATCCTCAGTAGCCTATTCAGAAGGGAAACAGTTCCTACATTGAAATCACCTCCTATGCATGTTGAATAAATTGGTCTGACAATTTGAATTTAGCAAGCTGCTAAATCGTTCATTTTATATTGCCTAGGTTACTGTGGCGATCTGAAATTAGGATGTAGGCATATCATGTGCTGTAGTCTATCTGCATCGAGCTAACCAAACAATGACAAGTTGAATTACAATCATAAACCCATATTTTAGTTAATAGGTCTAGCCTATTGAAATGATGAGTCAATCTCCCAAATAGACCATTTATAACGGATTTTAGTCTTAACATCTCACATAATGTCACAATTGCCTAACATTACAATTATTAATTGTTGAAGGAATTTAATTCCTCTGTTTGAATTCCCAATTAAAATGTAACACTCTGTCAATTCATAAGAATTTGTAAGAACCTTATTTTATAGGAATGGACAGGCCCTGGTCTTAAAGTTAAGTAACAGACTTTATTCAAGAGAGTACTGAGTACACACATTTTACCACAGGTTATAAACTGAAAATGACGTCAGCGTTTTCTAAATGTTCCGTCTCTTCTTGACACTGGTAGAAAGGCTCTATAGCTCTCAAGCCTTCCCTCCTCGCCTATAGCCAAGGTCCAGTCCAGTGTAGATAAGCATTCTAGTCAGTATGGAGATATAGTTCATTCATTTGTACCAAGGAACAGACAGTCATTGTTCTAAACTCTTGACCACATTCACACACATTATCTTCAGTACTGGGATCAAGAAGAAAACTCATACATATATAGTATTCTGATTAGTACATATACAGTAACACACTAGTATTCTGATTAGTCAGTCCTGATTGAAATGTATACATAATTAGTCATTATAGGTAAACATTCCCTTAACATTAATTCATCCAGTGTTTCTAGCGTAGAGATTTGAGATCTCTGTCCAACTTTCATCCCTCAAACTCTCCTGTTGGATGTATCTATAGTTATGCACATGGGTGGTTCAAACCCTGAATGCTGATTGGCTGACTGTGTGGCATATCAGACCATATACTACAGGTATGACCAAATAATTGTTACCGTTCTAATTGCGTTTGTAACCCATTTATAATATCAATAAGGCACCTCTGGGGTTTGTTGTATATTGCCGATATACCACGGCTAATTGCTGTATCCAAGCACTCCACGGTGTGTGGGTGGCAAGAACAGCATTTGCCGTGGTATATTCACCATATAGCCTACCTCACCTCTTACGTCGTTACAAATTACGTTGATATTCCCTATTAATTTGCTTTCGATAATGTGCATAAAAGTTTTTTAGGGCTAAATGTGGCAACTTCCCTTTGCTGCAGGAAAAAAACATGTTGGGCTAGTTGTGTGCTGTGTGCGGGTTTTGAATACCTGGCAACCGTGAAAAGTGGCGTTTATGTAGACGTAGATGGTGCATTTTATATTTGCCCATTTTGTGAAAAACATTGCAATTCACACTCCGACCTGTGAAAGGCAGCAATACGCAACAAAGCGTGTAGTCTGCCAGAAAACTACACGAAGAAGAACAAGAACAACCCGTGTAAAAACATTAACATCGGTGGCATCATCTTCTCGAGAACGTTTAGTTAGCTAGTTGTGCCTCGTATTTTAATTTAGTTCATTTCACACAGCGACAAAAATGCCAACACTGTGTTCAGCATACAACTGCAAAAATCGCGGTCCCAAAGCTGATGTAGGATTTTTTAGGTACGTTATACCGTCTTGCTCGAGAGACACGTTAACTTTATTAGCCGTGGTATATCGGCTATATACCACATACCCCAAAGGTGCCTTATTGATATTATAAACTGGTTACGAACGTAATTAAAACAGTAACAATTATTTGGTCATAACTGTGATGCCTACTACGGGGTACGGTAGATAGCTATGGTATTGTTAGCTAAAGTAAAGATATAGCTAGCTAGTACAAATAACGTTAGTGTGCAGGAGAAAACCAATGACAAAAAGCTTAATTAGCTTGATATGTTCTGTTGCGATATTGTTCTCTTATAAATCTACATACATCATTTATGGATTTACTATTCATCATTTGATACTTTTGTGATACCAATTTGCTGGTGTATAAATGTTTCTGGTAACAGTTTCCCCAAAAATGACCCTGAAAGACGCAAGCGATGGATTATTAATATGAAGTGGAAAGACTGGAATCCACAACACCACCACCGTGTGTGCTCCATTCACTTTGAAGACAAGTACATTTGCCGGATGGACAAACATCAACGTCTCGCCAGACGCAGTCCCGACCATTTTGACTTCCCAGAGAACTTTCAAAGGTACACTGAAACAAAAATGTATCTAGCGAGATACATCCCAAAGTCAGAACTAACTACACAAATAATACGGTTTATGATAACTAGATGTACAATATTGTAAAGTGTGATTTAAATTAAATGTGTTCCTTCTACAGGCATCCATCCACCCACAGAGTAGAAGAGCCAGGGTAAGGTACTGGAAGGCGAATAAACTCCTTGGCTGTATTTGACATTGCATATTAGTGTCCATCTTGGTATTGCATTTGATGTAACTCAGCTATGTTTTCCTTGGTAAGTGAAGCATTGATATGTAAATGACTAGCCTACACACGGTATGCTTAAAGTACATGCATCCATGCAGTAATGGTGGTCATTATCTTTGTTTTTGTCATGCAGAGTGATGGGTTGCCAGAGAAGTATACTGCTGCCCGTGCTGTTACAGTGGCTGAACCGGTCACAACACCAAGCCCCACCATCACATCAGAGGCAGGCAAGCTGGCTAAAGACAATACTAAGTAAATAACCTTGTGAAAGTTAAATTTGCTCTTTTGGAATGCACAACGTCACTGTAGAGCAGAATGGGTTCTACCTGTGTTCTAGTTCTTGCTTTTTCAATTGTCAACTTATATTTTGACGGATCAGCGCTCAGAAAAAGTTACCTCTTCAAGTTGGTATATCCATGTAGATGAAAAATCCAAATGGCTGAATCCCTCCCAGGTTTCTTCCACAGTGATTACTGTCTACCACAGTGAGTGGCTCTAGGTGGTCTGATTGGACTGTTGCTTTGCCAGATATACAGGGATTATTTACTGGGTTTTTGCATTATGTAGACATTTAATAACATTTTCCTCATATTGATCTTTGCAGAGTATTCGCTGGGGGATTCAAAGATGATGTTGCCCCGAAGGTAAGTTGTTTGCTCACTGGAATAGCCTGTAGCTTATGCTATATACCAATAGCTTATGCTAAAATTTGATAAACAATGCACTTTATTTTCAGGTGGCATGTGAGAACATGGAGTTCAACTTCCACCCCTCAAGCACATAATAGGGTAATGAAGGATGTGTAAACATTCAGTCTCTAATACAGGGTTAGGGATGGAGCCTGCAAGTTGATCATTGATTCATTGGTCTGTATTTTTCTAATATGTCTCACTCTGGATCTAAAACCAATAAGAGTGTCATTAAAACAGTACTATACATTGTCTCCCATTCTTACCCAGATCACAGAGGCATGGGAGTGGCTGGGTATGGACATTAGAGGGCCACTGCCCCTAACACCGAACGGACACCAGTACGTTCTGACCTTGACAGACTTCTACTCTAAATGGGTGGAGGCCTTCCCCTGAGAGGTTGTAGCTCTACTGAGGTAGCGCAGCATGTCGCTGAAGTCATCTCTCACTTTGGCTTCCCTTTTGGAATCCTTGTTCGACTAAAGAGGAAGTTTACCAGTAGGTGAGGCAAAATATATTTTGTCACATACTTACTGTTGCACATACCTTGCAACAATCTTGAGGTTGGTTCATATATGCACTAGCGGTCAATAGGTCCAGAGTGAGTGGTTCATTAGACAATCGTACAGTGGGGCAAGTATTTAGTCAGCCACCAATTGTGCAAGTTCTCCCACTTAAAAAGATGAGAGGCCTGTAATTTTCATCATAGGTACACTTCAACTATGACAGACAAAATGAAAAAAAAATCAGAAAATCACATTGTAGGATTTTTAATGAAATTATTTGCAAATTATGGTGGATAATAAGTATTTGGTCACCTACAAACAAGCAAGATTTCTGGCTCTCACATTCCCTGTAACTTCTTCTTTAAGAGGCTCCTCTGTCCTCCACTCGTTACCTGTATTAATGGCACCTGTTTGAACTTGTTATCAGTATAAAGACACATGTCCACAACCTCAAACAGTCAAACTCCACTATGGCCAAGACCAAGGGCTGTCAAAGGACACAAGAAACAAAATTATAGACCTGCACCAGGCTGGGAAGACTGAATCTGCAATAGGTAAGCAGCTTGGTTTGAAGAAATCAACTGTGGGAGCAATTATTAGGAAATGGAAGACATACAAGACCACTGATAATTTCCCTTGATCTAGGGCTCCACGCAAGATCTCACCCTGTGGGGTCAAAATGATCACAAGAACGGTGAGCAAAAATCCCAGAACCACACGGGGGGGACCTAGTGAATGACCTGCAGAGAGCTGGGACCAAAGTAACAAAGCCTACCATCAGTAACACACTATGACGCCAGGGACTCAAATCCTGCAGTGCCAGACGTGTCCCCCTGCTTAAGCCAGTACATGTCAGGCCCGTCTGAAGTTTGCTAGAGAGCATTTGGATGATCCAGAAGAAGATTGGGGGAGAATGTCATATGGTCAGATGAAACCAAAATATAACTTTTTGGTAAAAACTCAACTCGTCGTGTTTGGAGGACAAAGAATGCTGGGTGCATCCAAAGAACACCATACCTACTGTGAAGCATGGGGGTGGAAACATCATGCTTTGGGGCTGTTTTTCTGCAAAGGGACCAGGACTGACTGATCCGTGTAAAGGAAATAATGAATAGGGCCATGTATCGTGAGATTTTGAGTGAAAACCTCCTTCCATCAGCAAGGGCATTGAAGATGAAGCGTGGCTGGGTCTTTCAGCATGACAATGATCCCAAACACACTGCCCGGGCAACGAGGAGTGGCTTCATAAGAATAATTTCAAGGTCCTGGAGTGGCCTAGCCAGTCTCAGATCTCAACCCCATAGAAAATCTTTGGAGAGAGTTGAAAGTCTGTGTTGCCCAGCAAGAGCCCCAAAACATCACTGCTCTAGAGAGATCTGCATCGAGGAATGGGCCAAAATACCAGCAACAGTGTGTGAAAACCTTGTGAAGACCTTTGACCTCTGTCATTGCCTCTGTCATTGCCAACAAAGTATTGAGAAACTTTGTTATTGACCAAATACTTATTATCCACCATAATTTGCAAATAAATTCATAAAAAAATCCTACAATGTGATTTTCTGGATTTTTCTCATTTGTCTGTCATAATAATCTTTTTAAGTGAGAACTTGCACAATTGGTGGCTGACTAAATACTTTTGCTCCACTGTATAAGGTGTTTTTACATTTAATCATGTTTTAGATCAACCTTGCCTATAAACAGTCATCTGAAGCTGAGGGGTTTTCTCTCTTATACCGTCATCGGCAAGTTGGATCACTGGATCTGGCCACACAGACCCTGATCAGCAGGTTTGTGTTTTAGACTCATTCCTTTTATATGGTTTTAATTTCATACTCAACTTTGACCATGGTGGCCTTCACCCCAACAGGATGGTGTCTGATCTTGTGAATGACCATCCATACAACTGGGATGTCTGCCTCCCTGCAAGGTGTTCAGCCTGTGTTTCAAGGAGCACCCCAAGACCAAGCAGAGACCTTTCTCTCTGCTGTGCTGCAAAGGACCACAGCCGGTCAAAACCCCTAGGGATCTGTCTGTAAGTTTACTTTTTAGTTATAGCTGAACTCTTATCATAATGGATTGCATTTCAATTGAATGGATGTGTTTCTGCCTGTCCCTTTTTATATTTCTACAGTTCAGTCCTGCAGAGCTCAGAGAGAGTTCCTTTTGCAATCCCAGTCAAATCAGAGGTGGGCATGACACTGATCCGCAAAGTGAGCGCAATCCCTGTACAATACGACATATCACACTGTGGTGATGGTTAAAGGATACTTCAGGGTTTTGGGAACTTCCCCTGTGTCAGATACACTTCTGGATATCATTTGTATGTCTCCGTGTCCAGTATGAAGGAAGTTAGAGGCAGTTTTGTGAGCCAATGCTAACTAAGTAAAAAACGGAAATTGTAATGCGTTAAAAACAATGAGTACAAAATGTGAATCAATGTGCAGGGTACAAGGTAGTTGAGGTAATACAATATGTATTATTCAGGTAAACACTCTTGGTAAATAGTATGGTCTTCAGCTTATCGTGAGGCATAACTCGGGCGAGCAGAACCTTGAGACTTACTTACCAGCTGTTCACTTTCCTAAAGAGGTTTGAGAATAACTTTGTCAACATATCTATTGTTCAAGTGAATATTTAGTGTGTTAACTGTTCTAAATTGTAATTGTCTTGTGTTATGTTACTAACATAATTGTAATTTGTTGATCATATTGTGTTTATCTGTTATTACAGACATGGTTGGCATTGAATCTGGAAAGGAAACCACTGGAAAGAGCACTATTACCAGGGTCTCCTTTTTAAGGAGCAACACTGAGAGTAACACCACTGACGGTAACACATATGGTCACCCCGACGGTCTCACGGACGGTGACCCCGACGGTCTCACGGACGGTGACCCCGACGGTCTCACGGACGGTGACCCCGACGGTCTCACGGACGGTGACCCAGACAGTTGTAAGGACGGTCACCCGGACGCTAACCCCGACGGTAGCACGGGCCTGACCCGGCCAGTCTCACGGACGCGGCCCAGCCTTGTGCACGAACGCGGCCCCGACGGTAGCACGGACGCTAGCCGGCTGTAGCACGGACGCTAACCCGGACGCCTAACCCAGCGGTAGCACGAGGCCCTTGCCCGGCGGTAGCCGGCCGCTAACCACAGTAACGGACGCTAACCCCGCCGGGTAGCACGGACGCTAACCCCGGACGGTAGCACGCTAACCCCCGCTAACGCTAACCCCGACAACAACCGTAACACCAACAGTGAGCGGTCCTCTGAAGAACATCATGCCATGGAAAACTGAATAATTGATTGGATGAGCGCTCTATCGGGGGTGTAGTTTTTATTTTATAATTTTGTTTAGAAACACTTGTCTTTTATGGTTGTTTGGCTGGTGTACTGCGTCATGATTGTTACACAGGTGGATGATATGAGTTTATGAACCAACTGGATCAATTCAATATCAGTCAAAACATCATGCATAGCAGCATAGATGATGGAATAGTGAGACGCTTATCCTAAAAGCAATTAATTTTTCCCCCCCGGGAAATGAATCCAAACATGCGTTATTGTAGTACATTATTGTAGTATAGACATTTTCACCTTACATTATTGTAGCATATACTGTAGATATTTTCACCTTACTTGATCTTGGAAAAATTCACTTGAATGCTCCTCCAACTGTTAATTAGTAGTAGGAAATGTATCTATCATCCCTGAACTCTGACTTCTCCCACATGCTGACCTCTGACGTCACTTACTAAGGAAATGACTTCCATTAACAGCATTTGTCAGTTAAATTCAACAAAACATTATTTATAAAAAGCAATCTTGTTATTGTTTTTGTACACTTATTTGTTTACAATCATGGTAGCTGTACATTGTTTATGGTTGACGCAGTTTGTTGGCCATTGGCCAATCAGCGAGTTCAAAGCTTGTGAATGTATCGAACTGGTATTTACGACATCCCAACTGGTAAAACTACCTTCCCCAATTGGTTATGAACGCAGGATTATTAAATGAATGTTTTTTTTATGCCTTGAATAGACTGAACAATTTGTTTATACAAAGATACATTATGAAGCATGCATTTATTATGGGTCCCTTCATTGTAGAGCATGCCGGTGTTGGACAAATGTACAATTATGAAATATTCTCAAAACAAAGCTTGAGTTTTCACTTCACTGCACAGGCAGTGCTTTCGGATAGCTGGGGTGCAATTCAGTCCACCGATTCTGTTGCAAAACGTTTTTTAAACGAAACAGAATTGACCTCCATTTTCCAATAGAATTTACCTGAATATGACCAATAGACTCTTGTTTTGGTTCTTAAATAGTAAACATCTCGCCAACGTGTAGTTCTAAAACCCGGTAATGAGTTAACTCTAGTTGGGAAATAATAGAGTTTGGAATAACTGCCTAAAATAAGGTCTGAGGAGGTGTTATATATTTTGTAATATGAGATATCAGTCAGTTAACATGACCTTGATTATGAAGCGTTGTGCTTTATTTTTCAGAAATTCACAGAAAGTGACGAAAACTGAAGATTATCTCATAACAAAACGTTAGATTTCCAAAACCACAGACCTTATTATCGGCGTTTATTCAAAACCGCCATCAATTCCCCATAGGCTTTGGCTAACGAACCATGGCGGAGTTTGCAAAGATAACCATCTTCTCCCCTTCTGCCTGTGGAGTGAGTTAATGCCTACAGAAATACGCCATTACCAGTTCTCTGAATACCCTCCGCTGTGGTATGGGTATGATCAGAGATATTAGAGAAAGGAGATAGGAATCCTATTTTGCAATGAGTGAGGCACGTATAAAGACCCCCAGCAGACTGTAGACCAATCGCGTTGACGTTGTCTTGCTTCGTAGCGCTGTTGCTAAAACAATCATCACGAAATCCCATCCCAAAGTCAGGGTATGAGTAGAGAAACGTGCCTTTTTTTCCCTCCAAAGAACGTGGTGTCACGATTCCAAAAGGTATACATTACAGATGGCAAGTTAATTATCGCACATATCGGAAAATATTTGTAATGTTGTACTTCTTGTTAACAAAATGCAAGCTAATGTTGAGTTTTTTAGTTACGACCAATTGACTCCCATTCACTCCTTGAAGGAGAGCTCTCCTTGTCCAAGAATCGCCCAGAAGGCACCGCGCTGTCCATTGACGTAGCATGGGCAACGTACACAATGGTCTGTAATATGATTTCAATGGAGTTTCCTAGCTCATAAAAGTATCTCTGGTGTTATACACCACTGTTGGATGAGGAGCGTTTTGTGATTCTCGCAGTGCAGCGTGGGATAGCGGAGGCGCAACCGACCGAGAGAAATGGTGAGTGAGGAAGAGATAAATAATCTATTTTTAAAACTGTGACTTGACATTCTTATGGCGTTTTGCTACTATGGTGAAGTAAATGTTGACATGTAGAAACCGTCAATTCCCTCCATTAAGACATATGGTGGAAACGCTTGATATGGACTCCTTTTGTTTCGCAGCATATTAAGCTAACGGTAACTAGCAAGTCCACAGTAGCTGTAAAACTGCAATCAGCGTTTTGTTTTAGTCTAACTTGACGAGCTAATTCTAGCTAAACGTTCACTGTCTGACATTAAAAGGAAAGGAAACTAGGTAACTTATCTAGATCTGTCTCATTTAGCTAGTTATCTGGCGGTGGTGACACTCGAACATACTTTCCATGTCCATAGAAAGTAGGTTACGTTAACTAACTAGCTAGGTAACGTTAGCTACTACCCAGATGGCTTGCTATTCGTTTGGTGTCAGCGTATATTACCACACGTCAGTGAAGCATTGGTGAATGGGCTAGCTAACGTTGTCTGGCATCTACTGTTAGCTAACTGAACAAGTAATGCAATATTACCCTCTGTTTTTTTCTGATTTGAGTTTCTGCACTGTATTCCATTTGTTATTTAATTAGTTAGCAAGCTAACGTTATACATTTGCCAGCTTGGTAACTAAAGTCATTTGGACGTTGTGCATCGTTATGTAGCTAGCTAACATTTAACGTTAGCTAGCTACTATTTGAAGACAATGTTAACCAGTCAATGTTAATCAACTAGCTATTAAGTAACTGGTGGTAAGTTGAGGTAAAATGTGCTCGTCGTCAGCCGTCATTTTGTCAACAAACAAATGTAGCATTTTCCTCTTCAAGTTAAGCCTGGTCTTTTCAAACATGGGTGGAACTGGGATTTACAGTTGGTGGTGCAGTCTATACCAATTTACTTTGCCTGATCCCCCAACCTTAAATGATGAAACCCTGTTTCTCCCAAATATTGAAACTCGTAATTTAACTGTACTTTACCCACTATCCTCCAGCCCTACATGTTGTCGGCATTATTGGGTCCGGCCCAGACTTGAGGCCTTTAATTAGAAAGATGGCTCTCTAGCACTTCGAACGATGAACGAGCACATGTGGGGCTGTCACCCGGCTGAAGCCTATGGTGGCAGATTTGGCTGCTGTTTGCTCAGTTTTCCCCTCTACTGAGATGTTTTAACATCAAACAGTTGCATTGGTTCAAGAAAAGGCTTCGCATATACAAATCATATAGGCAATTGACTACTAGACAGTGAATGAAATGTCAAGGCAGCAGCTTACGTTTCACATCCTATTCAGTGTTTATTGTTCACTGGTCTGTTAGTTAACTAGCAAACAGAAACTTTGCGTCGATTGTCCTGGTACTAAACGTTTGGGGAAACTATTTTTTTATTATGTCTTATCTCCCTAACTTGCTGTTGTCATAGGATGTGTTTCTGATGATCAGGCGTCACAAGACGACCATCTTCACTGATGCCAAAAGAGTCCTACGGTCTAGAACTGAAGGCGCATAGTGGAGGGGTATCTAAAGAGGGCCCCGGAGGAACAGAGGCTGTACAAGGTATATACAGTGCATATCCCTTGTGGAGGACAATTACAAAATGGGGAGTAAAGGTATGGCCAGGCCAATGAAAGTAATTTGTTATATTTGTGTATATATAAAATAGTTTTTTCTTCTGATGTAGGAACTCCCCAAGTCTAGAGGAAATTGATTTTATTAAACCCAAACAGTCCCCCAAAGTCTATTCTTCTCTTTCTTTCTCCTGCCCTCATTTGTGGTATGTGTGTGCATATTGACTAAATGGTGGTGGTTACATATCTACCCTCTGCTCTAACATCTCTCTTGTATCAGGATGACATGTTGCTGGAGGATAGTAAGACTCTTGGAGACTGTGGCTTCACAAATCAGACAGCCAGACCTCAGGCCCCAGGGACTGTTGGATTAGCTTTCCGTCTCGGTGGTGAGTGTTAATTTTTCTGTTACGTAGTATCTGTCCCATGTTTCAAACCATTTACTCTGTTTTATGATGTTGAGCTGCAAGATATGTCAGAATGGCTGTAGAAATAGTTTGATAGTTTAACGAAACAAATTGCAACTTCCTTTCACCCTAAGTTTATCCCTCTAATAATGCCTCTTGCTTCCTGTTTCCCCTTGATACTCTTTACTCTCTCCTTATCAAACAAATCTCTCCCTCTCTTTCAGATGATGCATTTGAGCAGCTGAGGTTGAGCCCTTCTCTAGCCCCCAGAGCTTCCTGACGTCATGAAGCCTCAGGACTCTGGCAGCACAGCCAATGAGCAGGCTGTGCAGTGAAGGAAGGAAGGAAGGCGGGGGGGGTGCTTTTGGATTAGGTAGGCTGGCTTTACAGGACTGCTTTAGGGTAACATGCAGTGTACCTGTGAGATCTTTAACTTTGCAGGAAGAACATGAATTCCCACTCACACAGGAGTATTTTCATGTTATTCCTGAACTAAATCACGCATGTTTTAGATTCACTCACATAGATCCCTCAACAAACATTTCTAATTTGTCAGGCCACTGTCAGTAAGGGGTTTGGAAAAATTGAAAAATGATTCATACCTCATTTAATTCATACTAGTCTTTTGGGGTGGGTGTAGCCTGTCTTTTGACTATGTGGATTTGCGAATGGAGTGGCTATTACATTTTAGAATGCCCTCTTGCTGATTGCATTGTTTTTCATTTCTTCAATATTAATATTACAATTTAGCGTTTTTGTAATTACTCCTTGGGGTGTTAGTATGTAGGGTGCAACAAAGGGTTTGTGTTATTAGCTTATCTAGATAACATACGCATGAATGGATCTGAAGAAACACACAAACATGTTGATGCCATGACATAAAATGCCTATAGAACACATGTACTTGCGCGCACACACACACAGAGAATGGTGTGAAGATTTTACAATCATCAGTTTTATTTCGGTGTGACGGTATTAAGCTTTCCCCACTCTGGTTTTGTTTGCTTGTTTCTTTACTTTTGAACCTTTGCACTGGAGTTCTAGGTAATTTTGTTTCTTCTCGAGTCTCTATACAAAAACTGTACCAATTTGACCCCTATCCCCCAAATTTTTTTGGGGGGTCTGAAGTGTAAATGGAAACCTTCAGTGGAAATAGACAGGAATCACTAATCTTTTCTGATAAACAAGCATGAAGGTACAAATCACTGGTGTTGAATTGAAATAGGTGTAAACTGTCTCTTAGATTCAACAACCTGACGAGGGTGGTTGTCATGCCCTTTTTTAAGATATGATGGCAATGGTTCACCAACAAGCTCTTTTAAAAACAGGACTATGAAACAAGCAACACATGTAATTGTCTTGAGTTGACATTAAAAAAAAAAAAATCTTTGTCACCTGTGTGGTATATTGTTAATGGACTCTGAAATGCTTTTGTGCCATTCACTTTACTTGGTATTTGTCATTCATATGGTGAAATAAAATCAGTTCAGTGAAATTGCCAAGCTTGTATGATAGTGTTAGTACTACAGCCAGAAAGAGGTGAACTCTTAATCTATTAAACTAGCTACAGCAGGAGAAGAATGTGTTTGTAGGCTGGATAGAGTTACTCAAATATGTAGCTAGCTCATTTATTTGGATAAAGGGTCAGGTAGGTAACTTTATTAATCTAAACAATTGAGGATGAAGTGGTTTTGCGAGTTAGCTGTAACAATAATAGCATTAGTGACCTTAATATTTGTTAATAAATTACCTTGGTAGAATGTTTAAATGGCTCGCTAGCCTGTACTTTGTAATTTAGTGTGTTGGCTGAACAAGCATGGCCTTTTGCATCAACTATATTTAAATGAATTAACTAAACATCAGTAAATACGCTATTTAGCATATTTTCCCCGTTGGTCCACTCATCTTTCGTGATAAAGGAACAAATGACGGTCTCAGAGTCAACAATCTGTGGTTGTCATTCTCTTACTAAATATGATGGAAATGGTTAGCCAACATGCTCTTTCAAAAACAGGACAACCACAAAGTCCTTTTGTTGACGTACAAACAATACATTTGGTCAGGCCTTGTGTGATATATTGTTATTGCTTTCGTTAATGCACTATTCTGTGAAATGCTTTTGTGCCATTCACTCTGTCATTCATATGGTGAAATAAAATCTGTTCAGCAGTAAAATTAGGAAATGTTCAGGATTTTATTATAGTGTATTATACTACCGCCAAAGAGAGTGTGATGTCCTGCACTTGTTTACTGTATTACGTGAGCTACAGCAGAATATATTTCCCAGCGCCTGTAGGGATGGGCATTGGCAGTTGAGTCTGAAAGTAAGTTTATTTTAATTATTTCTGCTGATACAGCCAAAACAGTAGGTGGCAGCATGCACCTATAGCATTTTTCTTCGTACCCAGTGGTGTCAAGTACTTAAGTAAAAAATAATTGAAAGTGCTTAAGTAGTTTTGGGGCGGTATCTGTCCTTTACTATTTATATTTTTGGCAACTTTTACTTTGCTACATTCCTAAATCAAAATAATGTACTTTTTACTCCATACATTTTCCCTGACACCCAAAAGTACTCTACATTTGATGGGAAAATGGTCCAATTCACACACTTATCAAGGGAACATCCCTGGTCATTCCTACTGTCTCTGATCTGGCAGACTCACTAAACACAAATGATTCGTTTGTAAATTGTGTGTTGGAGTGTGCCCCTGACTATCTGCCAATAAAAATCGTGTCATCTGGTTTTGTTAATATCAGTAAGTTTAAATAATTGATACTTGTAATTATGATACTTAAGTACATTTTAGCAATTCCATTTACTTTTGATACTTTAGTATTTTACTGGGTCATTTTCTATTAAGATATCTTTACTTTTACTTAAGTATGACAATTTAGTACTTTTCCACCACCTTAATAGTTCGTGCTGCAATAATATCGAAGACGACCCCGTACAGTAGATGGCGGCAATACACCAATAGGTGTAGTCTGCCATAAAACTTTAAAGAAGAAGATTATATTTTGTTTTTAGCAGGATGGATGAGAGCTACCTAGCTAGACAGAACAAATATTCAGCTATCTAATGTATTTGCATCTCAGGTATCTAATTTAAGCAATCTACACAATTACCGAGGTGTACATAGTGGATTAGCAAGCTAGTTCGATATAATGCAATAATAGCCACTTTACTAAATTAGCTAGTTTAGTTACCAGTATTTGTGATAATAAATGACCCTGTATTATACATTTTAGATCGCTAGCTAGCCTGTAATTTAGTGTGTTGGCAGACCAAGTTCTGAACAATCATGCCATTATCCATAAACTATTTAAAAGAGTGAATCAGCAAAACAAATAAAATATTAAATGCCGTATTCAGGATAACGTTTCGGTGGTCCTCTCAAACATTTTCCACTGCGCTCAGCACCACGCACACGCATGGATAATAATTCTGTTGATTCGGCTGGTCGAGCTGTGCTCGAAATGATGCAGCGTGAATGGGAGCCTCTTTCTCAAGACGAACTGGATGGATGGAGCAACGATTGGACCGAACAGTGGAAGAAATTCTTGAAGCTAACCTCCTAGCAAAGGTTCAGGACCAGCCTGGACCAATCTACCTACAACTGTCTCAGCTGGTGGAAGAACCTCAACAGAAACACCAAATTCGGTCAACAACAGAATTTACAACACTTTCTCATGTAGAAGAGGAGTCTGAATCTCAACCGTTAACTGATGTTGAGGAAAACGCTGCAGTTCAGGTAGCCTTCAGTAGGCTACTTTTCTTCATTGTTGTGGCTTGATCTATTTTTCCATCCCACTAATGCAGATTTGAGATGACACCATTTGGTTCATTTGCATGCACAGATCTGATTTATGTTTCTTTTCATCTCTCAGTACATTACAGATCTCCTCCAGAATTCAAACTCAAGATACAATCAGAGCCGTATGGCAGGACGTGCCCGCTTATCCCTGTCCCACACTGTTCTCCTGTCCCTCACCCTCCTCTCCAAGCGCCTCAGCTATCGCTCTGTGTCTACCAGCTTCCGCCTGGAAAAAGGAAATATTCATAGGATCTTCTTTTCCTTTTGTGAGCGTGTGAACACACTTGAGGACCAACAAATTAGATGGCCGACTGGTATGTAGACTGCTGTTCAATGTGGATCAATTACAAGTGTTATACAAACTTTTTCAGCAGGGACCCCATTTTATCCGCCAGTATTTCTGGGGACCCCATTTCCTCCCAAATAATTTCTTACCACCCCAAATCGGATGACACAACCTTAAAATCAGTCAATTTAGATTTTTACATCAACAAATAACCTTCAATTAATTGCATTAACTTCAAAATGAAAAGGCATCAATACATTTACTCAGAAATGTTTTCCAATTATCTTTCACAAAAACGTTTGTATATTGTCCCATACATTATTATTATTATTTTTTTTGGGGGGGGGCAACCTCACTGCAGAATATCACTGAATTACAATATCTGACAAACACCTGTGTTTGTTTCTGGTCCCTTCTCTCCTCCAGGCATTGAGGCTGTTGAAAACCTCTCCCCCTCTCCAGCCTGCTGGGGAAAGCCAAGGGCTTAGAAGAAGGGCGTCCCCAGGGTCTTGGGAGTCTTGGGGCACACCCGCATCCCCATCCGCCTGCCCATTGGCAAACAGGATGTGGAGAGCATGGTGCCAGAGGTAAAGAGGATGAAGAAGGAGGCCCATCCCGACTCCTGGCTGAACCTGGAGCTGGTGTGTAACCATACAGGCAGGTTGATACACTGCAGAATCAGCAAGGGTTCAGACCTGGATAGAGCCAGTGCTCTGAGGACAAACTCAAACAGCTCCCTGAGATGATGCCCCCTAGGGACCTGCCTAGTGGCTCGAGTTGGATATCCAGCCTCTGCCCAGATATTGACCCCGTATGTAGTGGGTCGTGGCCCCAGGGAAATCTTTACAACAGGTCCCTGGAAGCCCATTTTTACCTCCTGGACCAGGCTGTGGCTGACCTGAAAGCCAGGTTTGAAAGGCTCAGGTATTTGGACATGGGGAACTATGAAAGAGCCAAAGCAGTTGTGCTTACTGCTTGCATACTCCACAATGTATTTCTGGACATGGGAAAGTGGTCAACGGACAGGTTGAGAGGGAGGCAGGGACACAGGAGGGAGAGGGGAGTGTGATGAGGAGGGTGTGAGGAGAAGGGAAGCCATCGCAGATTTGCTGTACAAAGAGTTGGATTCTGGAAGTACATAAAGTGATTTATAATTGTGTTTGTATTGAGATAATAAAATATACAATATAAATGCTGTTAAAAGGAAGAGTATCACAGCAATATCTTGTATTTTATACATATGTAGGATTATTTGTATCCTATGGCAGATCTATGTACAATATGCCCGTGTAGCCTTCTTCTCATTCACAGGTATTACAGGGAATTCCTGCAGTGAACTCCTTTGTCAAATGGTGTTATTATAGCATAATAAAACGTATACAATGACAAATCATAACAACACAAAGTAGCTGAATGGTTGAACGCTTAAGAAACATTTGCATGATGTCTTTCATTCTATGCACAAGCTTCTATATATCACACAAAATCCAAACGTTTTTAGTTCCATGAGAACTCCTTTGCTCGGGTGTGCTGTACTGCTACTCTGGCAGCTGGAAACTGTTGTTTTGACTGTGAGACAAACTGGAGATTGCACGGGCTAGATTATTAATGGCCTCTATCTTCCTCTCCTCCAGGGCCTTCTGCTGGGCCCACATGTTCATCTTCCTCTCCTGCAGCTCCATGTACAGCTGCAGAACATCCTGGGGGGGCCTGGAAGCAAAGGGGGCAGCTGTCAGGGAGGGTGTCGGAAGGATGGGGGTAAACCGCTTGCTGGCAATAGCCTTGCCCAGCTTGGTCCCATTGAGTTTGGACCTGCGCTGTGCCTCAATCTCCTCTCGACTCTTCCCCAGGACCACATGCATGGCCTTGAAGAACTCCCAGTGGACACTCTGGGCCCCCAGTCTCTTGGACCTCTCAGCGTTTTTCCTGTATGTGGCCAACATGTTACGCCACTTCAGATCACACTCATAGGCCTTGACTGTGACATCTGTGCTCCCAGCTGCTCTTTGCTTGGCAGTCACTCTCTCAGCCACTGTCTCCCACAGTTTCTTTTTCTTGCACACTGGCTGGTCAAAATCCTGGTCCATTTCGAGGCGGGTTTGGACAAGTTGCCATGTGGCTTGTAAAGTCCATACAAACTCTGGAGAAGGGAAGTTAATAAATGTGTATATATAAAAACAATATGATACAAATACATTTGTTAAATGTTGTTAATTAATTTGTCATGTGTTTTCTTCGTAGCACGTGTGTTTACAGAAACTTGCCCTATTGAGAAACCAATTCAATTTATTCTGATAAATATCAGTGATAAACCACAAATTCATCGAGCTCCTCGCAAATAACGATGAATGCAATCTGCTGACAAGTTGCACTGACCTGCTTTTGATTTATCTGGATCCAAGCTGGACGCCGTTGGAGTTTCATCTCCTTCAATACTCTCTGTTACAACCGTCTCAATAACATCCATTGTGTTACTCAGTGACAATGAAATTTGTTTGAAGTAGGATATGACAAGCAATTCAAACCAATAATTTAACAACTCTGCTATGGCATGCGATTATTTCCCCCCCCCCCGCATCAACTAAAACGATGAATATAACAACAACCCCATACTTGTTTCCAGCACCTCCCAGTGAGCGGAGCAATTGCATCGTAGAGCAATATGGAAAATGTAGTTTTTACAGTTCTTACGAAACAATATGTATTTTGCTTACTTAACAACCATCACCAGTTGCTATAGATATGGCTTGAAACGAGGAGTCATTTATAAATGTTTTGGGAAATATTATTTTTTTCATAGAGAAATATTACTTAATTCTGATAGTTGTAAAACAGCTGAGACTACAAGGCCCATGATTAAAGAACGATCCACCCCTTCACCCAACCCTCCCCCCTTTTCGTGGCGCCTCCTGTTTATCGTTCAGCTAAAAGATGGCGTTAGCGGCTAGCTAAAGCGATTATTCTTCGTTTGATTTAATTAATTATGTCGGTGGGAATAATTACTCATTGCAAATACTTTATTACTCTTGAGATGGGACTTAAAAACATAGATTATAGCACTTGTGTTCGCACAATAACGCATCGTGATTGTTTGTTGGGCCTTCTCGCATACAGAGGCCTGTTTTTTTAGGGAGTGGACGAGAGGTTGACAAACTTCAACTCCCAGCAGCATTGCTAAGAAGTGGGGTCAAAGGGTAATTTCTTCCACTTGTCATGCCGGTATTGTAGCATTTTTTTGTTATTTTCCAGATTTTTTTGACAAACTTTGGAAATGGATTAAGATGAAAATACACAAGAGGAGATAATTTGTTAACCATGTTTAATACTGTATAACTGTGATGTAGCCTAAGAAAATTGAAAAGTCAAATGCACAAAAATAATGATCCACATTTCTGCCCCTCAGTCCCCCTGTCATCATCCATGTCATCACTTTCTGTCTGAAGTGACTTGTTAGTGAGGATAAGCAGAAGAGCAGGTGGGTTGGAGACAATTAGTCGCATCATGGCGTCAAAGCCAGTGCCAGGGATCCAGAAACATGGGACATGGGCAAGCAACCCCAGAGAAGTGTCCTCAGCCTCCCCAGAGACCTCTCTGACCTGGTGCCTGTCACAGCTCTCTAAACCTGAGAGAGCAGCAGCCGAGGACCACAAGCCAGGCACTGCAGGGCCGGACACCAGTGGACACAGACAGCTGGACAAGAGGGTCAAAGCTGGGCAGTGGCGAGCACTGGTGGCCATCCGCACACAGCACATTAAAGGAGGAAGCAGTGGGATAGCTCGATTCGAGGCCAGGGTGGACTGCGCACTCTCCTGGACCTGCTAAAGCACCCTGAGTGTTCCAGGAAGACTCTGGACCTGGCTCTCAGCATCCTGGCTAACTGCTGCACTGAGAGACAGACACGAGTTGAGGTGAGACAGAAGGGTGTAGGACAAATCAGGGCTGCTACACATTTCCATTGATTGAATATGAATGTTTAGTATGAAAAGTTGGACAGTGGTGACTTACATTATGATATTTAATGTTTTTCTCCCCTCTAAAGGTTAGGAGGCTTGATGGAATATCTATTGTGGGCAAGTGACTATCACAATAAGTTTAAATCATTCATTTCACATGATGGTGAGAATTTCAGAAATATAAGTTTGCTCTTCCTCTCTTAGTGGGTATTTTGAAGAAGAATGTAGCCATGGAGACGATCCAGAACAGAGCAGCCCGGGCCTTGGGGAACTTGGCCATGGACCCAGAGAGTTCCACACTTATCCACTCTGCCGGTAAGTTTAAAAAAAAAAAATGTAATAATGATTTTGGCTGCCTGTGTCTGTCTGTACATCACTTTCTGATTAGTATTTTTGTTTTGTAGTACAGTACCAGTCAAAAGTTTGGAAACAGGGTTTCTCTTTATTTGTACTACTATCTACATTGTAGAATAAGAGGGAAGACATCAAACTATGTAATACGGCATGTGGAATCACGGAGTTACCATAAAAGTGTTAAACAAATCAAAATATATTTTTTATTCTTCAAAGTAGCTGCCTTAATGACAGTTTTGCACACTCTTGGCATTCTCTCAACCAGCTTCACCTGTCCTGTTCATAAACAAAGGATTGTCCCACTAAGCTCAAACCAGATGGGATGGTGTTTTGCTGCAGAATGCTGTGGTAGCCATGGTGGTTAAGTGCGCCTTGAATTCTAAATAAATCACTGACCGTGTTACCAGCAAAGCACCCCCACACCATCACATGTTGGCGAAGTAATTACAATATAGCAATTAAACACTGGAATGGTAGATGTGCAGAAGATGAATGTGCAAGTAGAGATAATGGGGTGCAAAGGAGCAAGCTAAATATTTACTGTATGGGGATGAGGGAGGCAGATAGATGGGCAATGTACAGGTGCAGTGAGCTGCTCTGACAGCTGGTGCTTAAAGCTAGTGAGGGAGATGTGAGTCTCCAGCTTCAGAGATTTTTGCAGTTCGTTCCCGTCATTGGCAGCAAAGAACTGGAAGGAAAGACAACCAAAGGAGGAATTTGCTTTGGGAGTGACCAGTGAGATATACCTGCGGGAGCGCATGCTACGAGTGGGTGCTGCTATGGTAACCAGTGAGCTGAGATTTACCTAGCGGGGCTTTACCTAGCAGAAACTTGTAGATAACCTGTAGCCAGTGGGTTTGGCGACGAGTATGAAACGAGTGCCAACCAACGAGGGCGTACAGGTCGCAATGGTGGGTAGTGTATGGGGCTTTGGTGACTAAACGGATGACACTGTGATAGACTGCATCCAGTTTGTCGAGTAGAGTTTTGGAGGCTATTTTATAGATGACATCACCGAAGTCGAGGATCGGTAGGATGGTCAGTTTTACGAGGGTATGTTTGGCAGCATGAGTGAAGGATGCTTTGTTGCGATATAGGAAGCCAATTCTAGATTTAATTTTGGATTGGAGATGCTTAATGTGAGTCTGGAAGGAGAGTTTACAGGCTAACCAGACACCTAGGTATTTGTAGTTGTCCACGTATTCTAAGTCAGAGCCGTTCAGAGTAGTGATGATGCTGGACGGGCTAGCAGGTGCGGGCAGTGACCGGTTGAATAGCATACATTTAGTTTCCCCTGCGTTTTAAGAGCAGTTGGAGGCCACGGAAGGAGAGTTGTATGGCATTGAAGCTCGTCTGGGGGTTAGTGTCTGGTGTCCAAAGAGGGGTCAGAAGTATACAGAATGGTGTCCTCTGCGTAGAGGTGTACCAGAGAATCACCAGCACCAAGAGCAGCATCAGTGATGTATACAGAGAAGAGAGTCGACCCGAGGATTGAACCCTGTGGCACCCCCATAGAGACAGCCAGAGGTCCGGACAACAGGCCCTCCGATTTGACACACTGAACTCCGTCTGAGAAGTAGTTGGTAAACCAGGCGAGGCAATCATTTGAGAAACCAAGGCTGTCGAGTCTGTCAATAAGAATGTTGTGTTTGACAGAGTCGAAAGCCTTGGCCAGGTCGATGAATACGGCTGCACAGTAATGTCTCTTATCGATGGCGGTTATGATGACGTTTAGAACCTTGGCGTGGCTGAGGTGCACCCATGACCAGCTCTGAAACCAGGTTGCATAGCGGAGAAGGTACGGTGGGATTTGAAATGGTCGGTAATCTGTTTGGCTTTTGAAGACCTTTTTGAAGTGCATTGCTCGTGTTTCTTTGCCCAAGTCTCATCTTAGTGGCCCTTTAGTAGTGGTTTCTTTGCAGCAATTTGATCATGAAGGCCTGATTTCATGCAGTCTCTGAACAGTTAATGTTGAGATGTCTTACTTGTACTCTGAAGCACTTATTTGGGCTGCAATTTCTGAGATGGTGACTCTTAACCTCTCTGGGATATGTGGGATGCTAGCGTCCCACCTGGCCAAAAAGCCAGGCAAAATGCAGAGCGCCAAATTCAAATAAATTACTATAAAAATCAAACTTTCATTAAATCACACATGCAAGATAGCAAATTAAAGCTACACTTGTGAATCCAGCCAACATGTCAGATTTCAAAAGGCTTTTCGGCGAAAGCAAAACGATGCTATTATCTGAGGATAGCACTTCCGTAAACAAAGAGAGAGAAGCATATTTCAATCCTGCAGGCACGACACAAAAACGCATAAATAAAAAATATAATTCATGCCTTACCTTGGACAAGCTTCTTTTGTTGGCACTCAATATGTCCCATAAACATCACAAATGGTCCTTTTGTTCGATTAATTCCGTCAATATATATACAAAATGTCCATTTATTTGGCGCGTTTGATCCAGAAAAACACCGGTTCCAACTTGCGCAGCGTGTGACAAAATATCTCAAAAGTTACCTGTAAACTTTGCCAACTTTTAAACTACTTTTGTAATACAACCCGGGTATTTTTTTAAAGTAAATAATCGATAAAATTGAAGACGGGATGATCTGTGTTCAATACAGGAGGAAAACAAACTGTAGCTAGCTTTCTGGTCATGCACCTCTATCGTAACAGTACACTTCAAGTGACCCTCGTTCAAGATGGCTGTACTTCTTCATTACAAAGGAAAAACCTCAACCAATTTCTAAAGACTGTTGACATCCAGTGGAAGCGCTAGGAACTGCAAGAAGGTCCCTTAGAAATCTGGAGTCCCAGAGTCTATCCAAATCTACTAATAATATGCATATCTTATCTTCAGGGGATGAGTAGCAGGCAGTTGAATTTGGGCATTCATTTCATCCGGATGTGAAAATACTGCCCCCTGTCACCAAGAAGTTAATGAACTTATTCTCTGCAGCAGAGGTAACTCTGGATCTTCCTTTCCTGTGGTGGTCCTCATGAGAGCCAGTTTCATCATAGCGCTTGATGGTTTTTGTGACTGCACTTGAAAATTTCAAGAACTTTAAAGGTATCTGGATTGACTGACCTTCATGTCTTAAAGATTCTATTAGACCATGGTGCTTGCCCTACGGAGCTGTGAGGGAACGGCACCTCAGTACCTCCAGGCTCTGATCAGGCCCTACACCCAAACAAGGGCACTGCGTTCATCCACCTCTGGCCTGCTCAGCCTCCCTACCACTAAGGAAGTACAGTTCCCGCTCAGCCCAGTCAAAACTGTTCGCTGCTCTGGCCCCCAATGGTGGAACAAACTCCCTCACGCCAGGACAGCGGAGTCAATCACCCACCTTCCGGAGACACCTGAAACCCCACCTCTTTAAGAATACCTAGGATAGGATAAAGTAATCCTTCTCACCCCCCTTAAAGATTTAGATGCACTATTGTAAAGTGGCTGTTCCACTGGATGTCATAAGGTGAATGCACCAATTTGTAAGTCGCTCTGGATAAGAGCGTCTGCTAAATGACTTAAATGTAAATGTAATGTATTAAAGACTGTTATTGCTCTTTGCTTATTTGAGCTGTTCTTGCCATAATGGACTTTTTTTTTAACCAAATAGGGGTATCTTCTGCATACACCCCTACTTTGTCACAACACAACTGATTGGCTCAAATAAAAAGAAACACTGTTAACTTTAAATGCATTCAGGTGAAGCTGGTTCCAGAGAATACCTCATGAAGCTGGTTGAGAGAATGCCTTGACAGCTTTGCACACACTTGGCAAGGTGGCTATTTTGAAGAATCTCAAATATAAAATATATTTTGATTTGTTTAACATTTTTATGGTTACTACATGATTCCATATGTGTTCTTTCATAGTTTTGATGTCTTCACTATTATTCTACAATAGAAAATAGTAAAAATAAAGAAACCCTTGAATGAGTCCAAACCTTTGACTGGTACTGTATAAGTTGAACATTAGATTTTGTCCCTGAAAAATAATTGCTTTTCTGTTTTCGACACAGGTGGTGTTCCACTCCTGCTCCTCTGCGTCTCTCTTGCATCTGTCCCATCCCCTCCCTCTGACCCACTGGTAGCCCCTTCCTCTAAACTAGAGTGTGCTCAGTCGGCTGCCCGTGCCCTCCTCTACCTTGCAGACACCCCCTCAAACCGCCTTTTACTGCTCACCCAGGGTACTCTGACTGCTCTCGCCCCGCTCATTGCTCCAGAGTACCCTCTGGGGCTGAGGAGAGCAGCACTCCGGACCCTCCATGAGCTCACCAGGAGCTGTGGTGTAGAGTGTGCTAGAGAGGTGTCCGATCTGGGGTTCTAGCTCAGCTAGGTGTCATGGCTTCGGGAGAGGCCGCTAAACCTTTTGAGGAGCTTGCGTTGAAAACCCTGGCCAACATGTGCACTCCAAGGCTGCTTACGTCCTCTGGTGGGTTCCCTGGGGTAATCCAGAAGTTTACGGAGGAGGTCAAGGGCGGCCTGAAGTCTGGAGTGTTCCTCAAGGCTCTCTGCTTATGCTGCAAAGAGGCAGTGAACCGGGCCAAAGTGAAGGAGAGCGGCGGTCTGGAGGTGTTGATTGGCTTCCTTGGTGTCCATCGGAGCCACCCCCTCGACCGATTGGTCATTCTGGCCTGTGTTGACTTTGTCTATGATGAAGCTGCCCTGGAACAGTTACAAGAATTGGGAATAGTCCCCTGCTAGTTGCTCGGTTAGTGGAGCTGGCTAAGGTGAGAGCCATCTGCTGGGAAGATGGATGTGAGCCTCACCTCTACCATGTTTGCTTCAGAGCTGCTGTCTACGTCATGTTTCGACTCATTTGACTTCCCTCCCCAGAGGAACAGGAAAGAGGAGATGGGAAGGAGCATGTCCTTGGGTCATCCAGCTTTCTTAGCCTGAGGTGAGTGAACAGACTCACCTTTGCCCCCTCTGAGTTTGTGCACCTGTGATTTATTTGAGTTTTGTAAAAATGGTTATCTGACCTGTCCTATTGCTGCTCCTCCAGGTCCTGGTTGGTGTCTGAAGGTTGATCTCCTCTGAGGGGATCTTCTTGAATCTCCTGGAGGCACGGAGGGAGGTGGGAGTCTTCATATCCCTCTTCTTCTCCCCCAAACCTCTTCCACTGACTGTCATTCCTTTAGAAATGCTTATCTCCTACCCGCTCACTACCTTCCTCCACTCCTTATCCCGCACCCAAATCTCTGAGTCAATCCACCCCCTCTACCTCAATGAGTTATCAGCTCAGGTCACATGTCATCTCCTGCAAAAACCGCTGATCTGTCTCCCTGTGTCCTCTGCCCTCCTCTCCTCCACCCCCAAGTCCCTCTGCCAGCCCAGCTCCTCACCTCCACCCCCAAGCCCAGCCCGGCTCCTCTACCTCCACCCCCAAGCCCAGCCCGACTCCTCTACCTCCACCCCCAAGCCCAGCCTGACTCCTCTACCTCCACCCCCAAGCCCAGCCTGGCTCCTCTCCACCCCCAAACCCAGCCTGGCTCTCTACCCCTCCTCCCATTCCTCAACTATCCCACCCCTCACTTCCGTCTCCCCATCAAAGTTCTCCTCCCTCCACGGAAAAGGCCCGTGTCCCCTCAGCCACCCGCTCCAGTGTGTTGCCCCTCGACACCCCTCCCACAGTGTCCCGACCACAGGCCTATCACCACCCCTACCACCCTGAGCCTTGGGCCCCAGAGTCTCCCATCCCTGCTGCTCTCACGCTTCTCTCACGCCCACGGACCCCAGCGCTGCTCTGGTCAACTCAGGCATCATCTCTGGCCTACTGTTCTGCCTCAGCCAGCATCAGGACTAGCGGCAGGTGCTTCGCATGCTGTGCCGGCTGAGCTGCAACCCCAACTGTCTGCAGGCGCTGGTCAGGACTGGCTCAGTGGCTCTGATCCGCCATCACCTGGTCCAGAGAGGGAGTGACCCTGAGTTGGGGAGCTGGGAGAAGGCAGACTGATAGGGTCAAGGCCAAAGTGAAACAGCTTGGTAAGTTTAATTGATGTACTTGATCATAAAGTTTTGGTTTTTAGTTTTATGTAATAGTACTGCTGTAAATTTTGGGGTATAATTTTTTATGCATGTGTTTAGGTCTTGCTCTGCTTAGTAATCTACGTGTTCAGTGTGAGTCTGGATTTGGTTCTGGAGTCCTGAGCCATGTGATTCTGTCAGGCTCAGAGTCAGACAAGCTGAACTGTGCTCTGTCTCTACCACTAGTAAATGGGTAAGCCAAATTGTCTTGTGTGAAATGGCACTGGTGGAATGTTATGAAATGTATACCAACTGTAATCTGACATCAACTTGTATTCCCTAACAGTAACAAGGTTCTCTTGAAGAAACTTCTTCTAGACAACGGTAGTCTACTCTTGGCTCTGGAGCCCCTTGGATGTAATGAGGACGAGGAAAGGAAGACCATCACACCAGTGAATGCCGACGACTCCTCTCAGATTGTCTCAACTCAACGCAACATGTCTCCGCCCCCAGCTCCACTCTCTATATTTCTCCCTGCTGATTGGATGCCTCTCTAGTCTGATGGGTTGCCCCAAAACAGTACTGGCTAAAAGAAGGTGCAGGGGCACTCCAGTCCCTATCAAACCCTGTCAGTCTCACAAACCGGTAAAGCTTCACCCCCTCCCTTAAAAAAGCCTCGTCTGGTCAATATCTGTGCTTACAATGACTCAACCTTTGACCTCCTCTTCCTGCTGGACGATGGGAGCCAGGTGTCAGCCAATAGGGAAGCAGTGGCTGAAGGAGGAACCGAGGTGGTGGGGTCAGAGTACTTCAGGGCCCTGTTGAGGGGGGCTTTGGAGAGGCCCAAAGGGAGAACTGGGAGGCCATCCCCATCAGGGATGTGAGCCAAGGCATGCTGCTACCTGTACCTGCACTATCTGCATGGCTCGCCTGAACAAGGACGGAGAGACTGCAGAGGAACAGGGGATGAGACGGAGAGAGGAGAGGCAGAGGAGAGTGTCAGATTTTGGGATCCTTGGCCTCTGAGGGGCTGGGTGTCTGGCGAGACGGGGCAGAAGAACCCTCACCAGAGGCACAGAGCTTCCAGAAGACCCCCTAGCTGAGGCGATGATGGGGGCCTGTAGGTTTTTGGTGACAGAGTTGCAGAGGGAGGTGGAGGATCTGTGTGTGTCTTTGCTGTCCTGCACTGCCAAGAATGCTGGTCGAATTGCAGATGTTGGCAAAAAGCCTCCATCTAACATGGACCAATATGGGTCAGAGGGAGAGTCTGCTGAGAGCCTGGCAAACCGCACATCTGGACTAGAGTTGAGTGGTTCTGAGGCCCAGACAGACTCCTTGGCCCCCACAGTGACAGCAGGCCAGGCTGAGTCACTACATGGCTCTGGACTCCAACCCTGTCAGCAGACTGAGGGTAGACGGCACTCTGCCCCTGGACCAGGCCAGAAGGGCATTAGTGCACCAACGACAACCTCAGGACTGGAGACTTGTGTCAATCCGCTGAAATCAAGTTCTGCCTCAAAGTGCTGCAAAAGACGTTCTAAACTGAGGAGTGTTTCAAACACACAGAAGGTTGCGGATTCTGTACAGGACTCTAAAGTTGGTCCTGGTAGATGGACCCTCCTACCACAGGTGTATTGGTTTTCCCAACGGTACAGCTATCCTGGACTGGGCAGGGCCTGCCTGTCCCTACTGCTGGGCTCTCAGGGCTTCTCCCAGCCCCGCCCTTCTTCCTGGCTGCAGACTGCCTGCGCAGACTGGCTAGAGGCAGACTGTACAGAGACTCTGAAACATGACCTAGTGAGTCTGGCCACCATGGCCCTGAGCTGAGAGGGGAGGGCTAGGAGGGAAGAGGGTGTTGGGTGGGGATGGAGGAGATGAGAAACAGGATCAAATAGATTATTAGGGATGGTATGAGATCATGTGATTGTCTCTCCAATGACACTGAAGTTTACGTTTGTCATTGTGTCTTCACAACATGAAGCCTTCCTTCCTTGTGAATATCTGTCTTTGTCTCACAACAAATAACCTTTTATATTCCAATATTGTTTACAAAGTAATTGAAGTTTGAATGATTTTCTTCAGAATAGTACATTTATATTTAAAGGAGTCATGCTGCCATTTAACTGGATGGGTTCTCAGACAGTGAATCATGAGGAAATATTTTTTATCTCATGGTGCACTGTAAATTAAGTTAATATTATAATTAAAACATATTGGCATAATGTAATATGCTAAATACTTTTTGTTGCATGTAATGTTAACTTTTTTAAATATTTTCAGTTTGATTTTGAAATATACACAGCTGTCCTGTAAATGTCCTTTATTGACTTGGATGACTCTAATAATCAGGGGTGGGTGGGTGCCATGTTTGTATATGCTGTAAATAAAGTGAACTTTAGGAGTAGCTGCAAGGTGACGATAACAGAGATCAGCTTTCACTCCCCTCATGTGAATCCACGCTCCTCAATAAATCTGTTTAGACGTCTTTCTTTTTGTCCTGTCTGAAAAGGAATACTGTATCTAAAAGGACAAGACAGATCAACACCAATGTTGACTATGCGCAGTAGGTCACCTGCTCGGTGCTCAGACGAACAGTGGTGATTCAACATGTAGAATTGTCGGAAATGACAGAAAATGACAGCCAATGTTCTGTGGTAAGAGCCAAGGCCACACCCACTACGCACAGCCAGCGTCTGTGTTGGTCTGTCTTGTCCTCAATGTATGTTTGGTGTTCAGAACTGGAATATATGTATGTTTACATACTAGTTCCATTCATCTTACACATAATATCAGACAGTTGGAGGTAAAGAAATGAGAAGCCACTGTGTGTGATACAGTAAAAGTAGTATGTTTTTATTTCTGTCTGACTGGGAGCACCACAGTCCACCACTGGCCCCTTGGTCAGTAGCATAATGCCAGGTTCATTAGATTACAGCTATTCAGCACGTAGCAATCAGGGAAGGTGGATGATCAGCATAGAGTTAGGTTTCCTTAGTGGCGGGGGCCCTCATAGCCCTCAGGAAGAGCATTTTCATGAGGGTTGTGGAAGAGAGAGTGGTTGCCATCACCCCAGGGCCATTTTCTGAAGGAGAAAGTTGTTTTCATCATTCAGGATAGATTGGATAAAACTAGACCTATGTTCAGAAAGACATCCGGCTACTACTACCAATCCTAACATGTAGATGATGAACTGTGAGTGAAGTTAGTCTGTTGGTTATCAGAGTGCCTCCTGTATCACCTTGGTGCGGATGTGAAGGTGTGAGTAGGCAACAAACTCAGGGGGTTCATGGGAGTGCTGCTGCATCTTCATGTAGGCGTTGGCGAGTGACGACCTTTACCAGGTAGGGCCAGCACAAGGCAGGATCTTCAGGTGTTCTAGCTGTGGAGATTAAGCCATTTCAGCTAGATTGGGCTGCGCGGTTCTGTGCTTTTGACCCTGGGGCCCATCAGGGAGGCTTGGGTACATCACAACACCAGCATAACTAAATAACAGAGCAGCTCAAAAACACTTTGATGATCCATTTCAGATTTCAATGACTTTCGCCTTGGTTTCTGCATCTCAGGCTCTGGCATTCACGGACAAGAGCTGCCTCAATTACAATATGATACATTGGTGCAGGCAGTAGGGCACAGAATATAGAACACAATATGAGAAGAGTTAAGTACATTACACACACCTGATCCTCCCTCATGGCCTGCGTGTGATGCAGCAGATAATACCCTGCGGGCCGCCATCGATGCAGGAGACGCCATTCCTGTGGAGTACAGACAGACAACTCTTAAACCAATGGACAGAGGATAGAACTGGGAATTAGTTTCTATGTTTGTGTAGACAGAGAGGCAGTAGGCTATGTTCAGATGAGTAGATTTATTCCTTTTAGAAAAGTGCTATTATATTTCAAGGTAATTTATTACACCCTATAGACAAGATGAAATTATCAGGTCCAGGCCCACACGTTATCCATGTTAAAGGTTTGTATTGTGGCTCCTCTACCCCAGCAACAGTAAGTAGGTCAAGCTACAGCTCTCAATAAACCTTCATAAATAAGATATCCCATTAAAATGGCTCACAATACATGTTAACTGACAGTAAATGTCTAACCTAGTCATTTTCAAATGAAGTCAAATACATTTGATAAATATTGTGTTTTAAATACCTAAATGAAAAGTAAAGTTTAAAAACAGACAGAAGCCATGCCATAGGCCAGTTGATATTACTGGTGATCTGAAATGGGAAACACTTGGGAAGCAAAAATTAAACAAATACCATAAAACCTGTAAAAACTTTCTGTTCTTTATCCAAAAAGTTTAACTCACCTTTAATTTTGTTGGTCAGTCTTTTGTCCTTTTCTCTTCCTGCACCTTTGTGTCTGTTTGTCCTTCAGCCTGTCCTGGACTGAACAGAACTGTGAGACTCCTCCCTGTTGCAACCTGTCCGTCTGCCAAGAAATATCAAGTTTATATTTGGTCAAGTGCAAAAGGCAGGCCGGAAGATGTGTGATAGAGAGGAAGAAGGAATGGGATGGGTGGTTGACATTG